>NC_057809.1:497927513-497947038 GCF_018294505.1 Triticum aestivum | reverse complement strand
AACTACCAATTTTTAGCTTTTCTTTACCAAATTAAACTTTGCATCAAAGTAGGTTGTCTAGATGTGCAACTAGGTGAACAACCTATATGATGCAACAACAACAAGCACACAAGCAAGCAAGGGAACAAACACTAAAGAGCTAGCACAAGTAAAGGTAAGAGATAACCAAGAGTGGATCCGGTGAAGACGAGGATGTGTTAACGAAGTTCCTTCCTTTTGAAGGGAAGTACGTCTCCGTTGGAGCGATGTGGAGGCACAATGCTCCCCAAGAAGCCACTAGGGCCACCGTATTCTCCTCACGCCCTCACACAATGCGAGATGCCGTGATTCCACTATTGGTGCCCTAGAAGGTGGCGACCGAACCTTTACAAACAAGGTTGAGGCAAACTCCACAACTTAATCGGAGGCTCCCAACAAGACCACGAAGCTTCACCACAATGGAATATGGCTCCGAGGTGACCTCAACCGTCTAGGGTGCTCAAACACCCAAGAGTAACAAGATCCGCTAAGGATGAGTGTGGGAATCAAAACTCTCTCGATGGAAGTGTAGATCGGGGCCTTCTCAACCACTCCCGAGCAAATCAACAAGTTTGGTTGGCTAGGGAGTGAGATCGGGCGAAAATGGAGCTTGGAGCAATAATGGAGCTTTAATGGTGGAAGAGATAGGTCAAAGGGGGGGAAGAAGACATCCTTTTATAGTGGGGGGAACAATCCAACCGTTACTCCCCACTCAGCCCCGCAGAGAGCGGTACTACCGCGCGGGCAGGGCGGTACTACCGCTCATAAGCGGTACTACCGCTCCACCCCAGCGGTACTGCCGCGCTAGAAGAGAAGGGGCTGGGGCTGGGACCCAGAGCGGTACTACCGCGGAGGCAGGGCGGTACTACCGCTCGCAAGCAGCACTACTGCCACTACTACTGCAGCTAGTACCGTAAAACCCGACACGAGAAAATGCGCACTCGAGTCGAGGCGGTAGGAGCACGGAGCCACAGCGGTACTGCGGCTGAGGCCATCCAGCGGTACTACCACTCGGAGGAGCGGTACTACCGCTTGATGAGCTTCAGCCGTACTACCGCTATACTGCAGCTAGTGCCGTAAAACCCGACACGAGAAAATGCGCACTCGAGTCGAGGCGGTAGGAACACGGAGTCGCAGCAGTACTGCAGTTGAGGCCACAAAGCGGTACTACCGCTCCGAGGAGCGGTACTGCCGCTTAGTGAGTCTCAGCGGTACTACCGCTGTGGCCCGCGGTACTACCGCTGGGTCCAGGAAAAGACGCACAGAGGAGAAAAGAGGAGCTCCAGAGAGACGGAAAGAAACGGTGGTTGAGATAAGAACGTGTACGTGTTGATTCCACCCAAACCATACCGAAGCAGATCCCCTCTTGATAGTACGGTGACTACTACGAAACTTAGTCCACCAACAAAGTCACGAAAGAAGCTACACCGTCTTGAGTAGAGCACCGAGGGGAAATAATCATTTCATGCCAAAAGATGAATATCTGAAAGAACTCAAAGCACCCGATTAGTCCGCAAATGCATTGTCATCAATCACCAAAACACCGTAGGGATAAATATGCCCTTACAACTGGGGGAATCTATTCACGTACACCTTCATCTCCCCTCCTTTGTCTTTCTCAGGTGAGAGAGAGAGAGTTTCCCTTATCTCTTCCCTTATATACTTCTGCTCATAGTTTCTGCCCAGCGGTTGTACCGCTCTTTGGAGCGGTTGTACCGCTGGGTCTTGACGCTCACCAGCTTTGATCGAGTGGTTGTACCGCTGCCTCCGGGCGGTGGTACCACCACCTTGCTCTACAAAAGCTAGGGCGGTGGTTCCGGCCATGCACCGCTCAAGTACCGCTCGAGCTTCTGTTTTGATGCGGTTCTCGGGCGGTAGTGGCCCGGTTGGTCCGGTCGTTCCTCGATGACCGGTACCACCGGTGGTCCGAGTGGTTCTTCCGCTCTGAACTTAGCCGCCCAAGAGCTCAAGGCCATGCGGTTGTTCCGGCCATGCACCACTAGTACCGGTCAAGCTTCTGTTTTGATGCGGTAGTTGTGCAGTGGCTAGGCGGTTAGTCCGGTTATTTTCTTAACAGGTACTACCACCTGCTGGCCCGGTTGTACCGCCCGGTAGGGTTCTACAGATACACTGTGAGTCCCGGTTGTACCGGGACAAGGACCGGTTGTACCGCTGCAGTGCAAAAAATGCAGTAACGGCTAAAATCTTAGGGTTGCTATATAAGGGTGCTTCTCCCACCTACCACTCCCACCTTTGACCTCTCTCACTCCACCATTAATGCAACTCAAGCTCTCTTGCCCGATCTCTCTCTCTCTAGCCACTCAAACTTGTTGATTTTCTAGGGATTGAAGGAGGAGACCTAGATCTACACTTCCACCAAAGCATATTTCCTTCCCCCATACTTTCTTGTGTGGATTTTGTTACTCTTGGGTGTTTGAGCACCCTAGACGGTTGAGGTCACCTCGGAGAAATATTCCATTATGGTGAAGCTTCGTGGTTTCGTTGGGAGCCTCCAATTAAGTTGTGGAGAGAGCCCCAACCTTGTTTGTAAAGGTTCGGTCGCCGCCTTCAAGGGCAACAATAGTGGAATCACAACATCTCGCATTGTGTGAGGGCGTGAGGAGAATACGGTGGCCCTAGTGGCTTCTTGGGGAGCATTATGCCTCCACACAGCTCCAACGGAGACGTACTTCCCTTCAAAGGAAGGAATTTGGGTAACACATCCTCATCTTCACCGGCTCCACTTTTGGTCTTCTCCTCCCCTTACTTTTGCAAGATTACTTGTGTTTCTTTCCTTGCTTGCTTGTGTGCTTGTATGTGTTGCATCATATAGGTTGCTCACCTAGTTGCATATCTAGACAACCTACTTTGATGCAAAGTTTAATTTGGTAAGCTAAAAATTGTTAGTTGCCTATTCACCCCCCCTCTAGTCAACTATATTGATCCTTTCAATTGGTATCAGAGCCTTATCTCTTTATTAAGGACTTTACCGTCCGAAGAGTATGGTTGATACCGTAGACGGTGTGGAGGAACACTCCGGTGTGAATCCGATCTCGTCTACGGGAGATGGGGGAACCTCGGTCTCTCGTGAGGAGTTCAATGTGGCCTTGGAGACATTGAAAACCTCCATGACGACCGAGGTTGAAAGCATGTTTACTAAATTCCTTGAAGGGCTTAAACTATCCACCGCACCATTGAAAGTGGGTAATCCCACCGATAAGGTGATGGATGCTACCTCCAATAAGGGGGAAGCTAGTAGTGAAAAGGCTCCTTCTTCTAGTGGTAATAATGGCACCGACATCTTTGCTCATGTGGAACCACCACTTGTTTATGGTGGACCGGTTCCTTCCACTCATTTGAATCCTGTCGGTCCTCCCCCTAAGATTGTGAAAAATGAGGACTTTGATTCTTGGGTTTACCGCTTTAAACGTCATTTAAATCATGTGAACACTAATCTTTGGAGAATCATTGAAGAAGGTTTCTATCCACATGATCCAAGCAACTTCACTCCTCGAGAAGCCGCGGATAATCAGTTCAATGAGAATGCTCTCTTCATCATTCAAGATGCAATTCCACCCGAAATCTACCTCATCTTTGGCCCTTCGCCTTGGCCAAAGACGCATGGCTCTGTGTTGTCTCTCTCTATCGGGGAAGCGCAAGCATTCAACGCTCCAACTATGAAGTGGTGCAAGATGAGGCCGATGAGTTTGCAATGAAAGAAGATGAAGAACCTCGTGAGCTTTATCGGAGAGTAACCAAACTCGCGGTCTCACTCCGAGATCACGGGAGCAAGGAAACGGATGACAATTGGATCAAGCGCAAATTCCTCAAGGCAATGATGCCCTACCACAAGGCCATGTCCTTCGTCATTCGTCAAAGGCCAGACTTCCACACTTTGACCTCAAGCGAAGTGTTGGATGAGTTTGTGGCCATGAACATTTTGGACAAGACCGCCGACAATGCGGTGCTTCGTTCTCAAAGGGCAAAGAAGCCCAACCTTGCATTGAAGGCCAAGCTCTGCGTTGAAGAATAAGAAGAGGAAGAAGAGGAGAGCTACCCCAAAGATACAAAGTATGCATATCATGAACACATGGCACTCGCTTTAAGGCAATTTTGGAGCAAGAAAAACTCAAGGCCAAACTTTAACAAAATCAACTCAAGTGGTATGAAGAGCAAGCAACATGTAAGGACTTGCTACAATTGTGGCAATGTGATTAATTTTGTTGCGGAGTGCCCGTACGAGAAGAGGGAAGACAATGGTGGCAAGCTCATCCGAAAGGACAAGGCCAAGTCGTTCCCCAACAAGAGCAACTTCACCAAGAAGACTCCTCCCAAGGCATTGGTGGTACAAGAAGAGTACAATGAGGATGATGACGATGATGAAGATGGTGAGTCGGCGGCCATGGCCTCAGTTGCCATTGCAACGACTTCACGTCTCTCTTCGACTCACCCAATGAGAGCATCACCGCCAAGTGCCTCATGGCTAAAGCCACCAAAAAGGTAACCCCCAACATCAAAACTACCATCATTAATCATCCTTCTTCGACGAATAACATTGATGAACATGAGGGAGCTAATGTGGAGGCGAATGAGTTTGAGGCCTTTATGGGCAAACTTAAGGGTAAATCCAAGAAGCACTTTGTTGCTCTCTTGGAACAACTTGGTGAAGCCAATGACATGATCGAGGCTCACGAAGATACCATCACTAAGATGGAAGGACATAGTCGTGACTATGCTGATGAGATCTCGGATCTTCCCAATGCTCTTGAGGAAGAGCTTGGTCTTCGTTTGGCTCTTGAGGAGTCACACAATGTTGATCATGCTAAGTTAAAGAAAGATTATGATCATGTTCTTATTGTTTCTCATGTGCTAAACTCCGAGAAGGCCGAACTTGAGGTTGATATTGCTAGACTCAAAGAGGAGTTTGATCTACTTGACATGGCTCACAAAGTCTTGAAGGGTGCTCATGCTAGTCTCAAAGAGTCTCATGATCAACTTCAAGTAAAGCTAACCAAGGAAAAAGCCACTTTCCTCGTATGATGTTAATTGATAATGCAAATGCTAGTAACCCGTGTTGTGAGCATGTGCATCTTGTTGAGGAGAACTCTAAGCTAAAGGTGCAACTTGAGAGAGGTCTTGCGACTTGCATACAAGGCAAGAAGAACCTCAACGACCTCTTGATCAACCAAAAGGGAGTTGTGGACAAGGAAGGGGTTGGGTACGTGCCCGAGTCCAAGAACAAGAAGAAGAATGACAAGACCAAACGACCTCCACCTCTCATGCAAACCTTTGTGAAGGAGGGAGAGAGTGCTTCCAAGGAGAAGAAGAACAATGCGAAGGGTGGCGGTGTCAAAAAGGGCAATGCCACTCCTCCCATCAAAGTCAGCGACTTTAATCCTTCTTATATGTTATGTCGTGCTAGTGATGGGCATGTATATGCCAAATTAGTTGGTTCTCCTCATGAGTACATTGAATGGTCTATTTGGGTTCCAAAGACCCTTGTTACTAACATCAAAGGACCCATTACAAAATGGGTACCTAAAACCAAGCATTGATCTCTTGTAGGTGTTTGCTTCCGGTGGGGGATCATGGTTGCTCGATAGCGGAGCTACAAATCATATGACCGGAATCAAGGACTTGGTGGTGGACGTGCACAAGATTCCATCTATGCCCACCAATGTCGAGTGGGGTGACGCCTCATCTTCTAAGGTATTGGGACTTGGCAAGGTAGTCATCTCTCATGATCTCACGATCAAGAAGGTCATGCTTGTTGAGTCCCTTGCATACAATGTACTTTCCATTCGTCAACTTGCAATCATGGGCTTTGCCACTTTATTTGATATCGATACCGTGGCCCTCTTGTGGAGCAAGACTCTTAAAGTAGCTTTTGTTGGGCATGTCGAAAACGGTCTATATGTGATTAACTCTTCGGAGCGACCCACTAAGACCGCGACATGCCTAATGGCTATAGTTGATGTGGGTTGGCTTTGGCATCGCCGTCTAGCCCATGTCAATATGAGATCTTTGCAAAGTCTTCTCAAGGGGGACCATGTCCATTGACTAACGAATGTTAGTTTTGCTAAAGATCGTGCTTGTAGTGCTTGTATCGAAGGAAAGCTACATGAAAAGGCTCACCCTCCCACGACTATCATTTAATCAAAGAGGCCTTTGGAGCTCCTTCACTTGGATCTCTTTGGGCCTCCATCCTTCAATAGTCTTGGGGGTAGGAAGTATTGCTTGGTGATTGTGGATGACTACTCAAGATACACTTGGGTGTATTTCTTCAAGAGGAAGAGCGAGACCCAACAAACCGTCATTGAATTTGCAAATGAAGCACAACGTCAACACAATGCAAAGATCTTGACAATAAGAAATGACAACGGCACTGAGTTCAAGAACTACACCTTGGACGAGTTTATTAGTGATGAGGGGATCAAGCATCAATATTCCGCACCTTACACCCCTCAACAAAACGGTGTTGCGGAGAGGAAGAATCGGACGTTGATGGATGCGGCAAGGACCATGATGGCGGAGTTCAAGTCTCCATACAACTTTTGGGCCGAAGCCATCAACACCGCGTGCCATGCATCCAATCGGCTCTACCTCTGCAAGGGCTTGAACAAGACTCCATATGAGATACTCACCGGTAACAAGCCCAACCTCAAGTACTTTCAGGTGTTCGGGTGTAAGTGTTTCATTCTCAAGAAAGGTGTTCGGTTGTCTAAGTTTGAGGCTAGAGCTTATGAGGGCATATTTGTTGGTTATGCTACAAACTCTCATGCTTACCGTGTCCTCAATAAATCCACAGGACTTATTGAGGAGACGTGTAACGTGGAGTTTGATGAGAATAACGGCTCCCAAGTGGAGCAAAGTGGCACTTGTGATGTAGGTGATGAAATTCCTCCTCAAGCCATAAGAAGAATGGATGTTGGTTTTATCCTACCCATTGAGGAACCCCTTATGGCCGAAGGAGAAGAACAATGCTCCACTCAAGTGGAGCCATCACCAACCCAAGGCCCACACACTTCCGAAGAACAACATGAAGGCCCTCATCCTCAAGAATAAGACCAAGGGCAAGATCATGCTCAAGACGGTGTTGACACACCAAGTGATGCCCAAGGTCAAGTTCTCTCCTCCGAGCAAGTTCAAGAACAAGAACAAGCTCAAGACGATGCTCAAGATGATCAAGTGACCACTCCTCGTCTCACCTCCGAGGAGGAATTGGAGCGTCGTGCCGCTAACATTGCTTCCAAGCTCTCCACCAAGGATCATCTCATGACGAATGTGCTTGGAAGCTTAAGAAAGGGGGTAAGCACTCATAGACAATTAGAAAACTATTGTGAGCATCACGCATTTGTCTCTTGTGTCGAACCCACAAGGTCTATGAGGCGCTCGAAGATTCGGATTGGCTCAATGCCATGCATGAAGAACTCAACAACTTCGAGCGCAACAAAGTATGGAGATTGGTGCCAAGACCGACGGGGAACCACAATGTCATTGGAACCAAGTGGATATTTAAGAACAAACAAGATGCCCATGGGATTATCATTCACAACAAGTGACGGTGTCCTGGACTAGGGGGTACTCAACACGTCATCTCCTGATCTGATAGATTGGGCCGAGGACCCCCGTGGCCGTATACTCATGGGCCAGTTCGGACAGCTGCCGCATACAAGGAAGATTCCACAAGACTTGGCGATCAAGACAAGGACTTCTCCCCACCGGCGTATTCGACTAGGACTCTTGTTAACCTAGGCCTCTGGTGCATTATATAAACCAGGGCCATGCTAGTCGATAGATCACATATACATACAATCATACCATAGGCTAGTTTCTAGGGTTTAGCCTCTCCGATCTCGTAGTAGATCTACTCTTGTACCACCCATATCATCAATATTAATCAAGCAGGACGTAAGGTTTTACCTCCATCAAGAGGGCCTGGACCTGGGTAAAACTTCGTGTCTCTTGCCTCCTGTTACCATCCGGCCTAGAAACACAGTTCGGGACCCCCTACCCGAGATCCGCCAGTTTTGACACCGACATTGGTGCTTTCATTGAGAGTTCCGCTGTGTGATCGACAAAAGGATCGATGGCTCGCCTGCAGATCAACTACGACTTTAGCATCTTCGTCACCAGCTCGACTGGTCACCTTGGTTCGACCAAGAATTGCGCCCCGTGTTCGGATCACCATGTTCGGACGAGGGCCTTCATCAAACATCAACTCCGATCTCTATCAAGATCATGGAGGAATCATCCATGGAGCTCGAGGGCTCAATGTCAACATTGCCCTCAAGCGACCGTGCTGTTTTTCTGGACATCGAACTCGTATCTGCCGCCACCACCTCCTCGAGTATCGCTTTGACGATCGCTTTTGGTGGAATTGTGCGGAATTGAGTCTACAACAACCGTGGGAAATTTCATCGAGTTCCGATGGAGGAATCTCTGGCAATCCACGATATACCGGAGCCCTGTCAAATCTGGACGGGAATTTGGATGAGTTTAGGGCGTGGTGTCCAGCTTCTAGCTCGGACGTCCTTTGGAAGATCCAACCGTTGATCGGCTGTGGAATTCCTATATCTACCACCTCTCAAAATTTCAGCTCGATCCGACCGTCCAAACTCCGGGAACCTTCCGATTAGTGCATCACTTTTCGGATCTGTTTTCTGCGCGAAAACGAATCCGACCCGAGTTCATCTTTTTTATGAACGGGATTTCGGACATCCCTTTTGAAGGAAGTTATGTATGGGGTATTGTGTTTTGTTCCCGAACACATCTCACTAACTTTAAGATCTTTTGAACACGATCTTCAACATCATGCTGGTGTCAAACCAGTCCGGCAATATTACTCCACGGCTGCCGACCTGCGCTAGACACGTCGTCACTTTAGCCGAGCTCAACTTCTTTGGATCATCATCTCTTCAAGCCGAACAAGAGTCCAGCATCGCGAAGGATAAATCGTCATCAACATCGCCGCCCCACGGATTACACGGAGCGGGCATACCGGCATCGACGCACGGTCGCTTCATCAAGCCGGCATCGACCACGTCACGACCTGCATCGACAGGGTCGCACTATTGCTTCTTCAAGCTGGTGTCCATCACGCCGACCTACTTCGACTCATCGGCTGACGTCGAGGCTTCGACATCTCGGCTGGACCGGGGCTTCGCCATATCTTCATCAACCTACTCCGGACACTTCGGCGTCACTAGCCGACCAGCTCCGTCACGTTAGCTGGGCCGAGGGCTTTGCCTCGGCGAGTCAACCTTTACCAGCATTGCCATGCCGTCGTTTTATCGCCCATCAGGCAATGGGTGTGCGGAGCGAGTCCCAATTGTGGGAATCATCTTCCTTCGGATTGCTACAACAAATAAACCAGGTGCTATAAATCCCAGTATTTTTTGCTTGTTTGGGTTCATTTTTCCCAAGGACTTATTACTTTGGTTTGTCCATGATATGTACACAGGTCTATCAATTGGTGATCGCATTAACGAGGTCGCGTGGTGGTTCGATCAGTTTCCGTACATAGTCTGGCGAACGCCGCATCCGGAGCTCGGACCGACCTGTGAATTCAGGCTTTGCCACGCCTTTACTACATCACGCCGATGCCCTGCATCGACATTGACTTTGGCGCCAGGCCATATTTCTTCTATTCTTCACTTTGCATAAATTATTTATTATGCAACATTTTTTTAATTATCATTATTACTATTATCCCTGGTTTGCACTATTTTTTGTGCACAGGAAAATGATCTGGGGACTTTGGCGTCACTCTGCCGGTCTGCATTGACCGTGCTATGTCATCACTTTGGCGTGTCGAGCTCTCTGCTCCGCCACCTTGGGACTGGCTTGGGGGATGGAACCTCGCCCCGCATCAATCTCGGACCGCGTCATCAATACCGAACACATTAACTAGCTAAGTCCCTTTCATACTCAAAGATTTAATTTCTAACTTGTGCTCGGTTCGACAAAGCATTATACTTTTTTGGAAAAAAGTTCCTTGTAAAATTTTTCCTTGTCCAATCTTTGTTTGTGACGCATAAATTCAAATACCCTGTTTACTTGGGGGCTTCCTTTATGAAGTTTTTCTTCTTGCATATGATTATACTTGTACGGCTTCGTTCCTTGTTCGTGTATTACGCCACAATATGCACCATATTGACTTAAGCAATTTGCAAGCTGGGTTGCCTTGCTCCTGTGTTTACCCCTATGTTCCCGATTATTCGGCTAGGGAGTAAAGGGAGCACCTCTGCGATTGTCACGATCGGGTCGCCCGAGCCGGACCTCAGACTGGGTAAAGCCGAAAGCTAGCGCTCTTATAGTTTTCAATGATGGTCGGCACACAATGGAACTCATGAGTACAAAAAATCTATTGCAGAAGTCTCATAATAACAATGAGCACCGAAGAAAGGTATCGGTGGGGGTACTATTTTCTTCGAAGATGCTTCTTACACTTCACGGTAATATAGCATAAGTTCCCTGAGCGCGCTTTGTCTGTTACAGCCTTATGGCCTGATTGCCTGGTTATTGGAAACACCATCGATATTCTCGACCGATGGAGTACATAACACTTTTTGGTCCTTGACCGAAGAGGGAGAAGCTGACGGTCGGTTAAGACGCGTTTAAAGTTCGGTTGATGATATAAGTACTTCGGTACATGCAATCATTCTTCTACCCAAGTCACTTGGGGGCTCTTAAGTTTATTCGAGCCGTTTTATAATAAGTGTTCTTCTTCTTAGTTGTTGCAAAGTTTTATTATTATTATTATTATTATTATTATTATTATTATTATTATTATTATTATTATTATTATTTATCACTCCTTTTTTCGATACGAGTGTGCGGTCACTAGCCGGGGAGCCTAATTTCTCTCTCAAAGCCGCTAGAGTTTAGTTTGCTAAACTGGCCTGATGAGAAGTACTTCGCCCTCGGGATAGGAGGTTGAAGCCATAGGCTGACCCGCTTGAAGTTTTGAGATAGGATGTATCATGTTAAAGCATGACAGAAGCACTTCTTTTTTCTAAGACCAACTTTCGGATTGGCACCGAACACTTGATATTGTTCGGACGCCATGTTTTTACTGACATTTCTTGGCTTTCCAAGCTTTTTGGCACTTTTAAACTATTTGTGCTTTTCCAGCATTAGTCTCGCAGTGCAACGCCGGACACCTTTAGGGATTCGGCAAAAACATTCTCAGATATTGCTATATATGCATCGGTTTTGAATTGTATCTTTGGTCAATAGTTGGGTTGCCCGGCTCCTGCACTTGCTTCCTACGTTCCGCTTTGTTTGGCTAGGTGTGCAAAGGGAGAACCACTGCGATTGTGCTTCCAACTCGCATGGTTAAGCACCTCAGTGGAGAAAGCCGAAAACTGACTTTCACAACAAGCGTAAACTAGTCAGCGATCCGATGACTATGTTAAATGATGGGCCGTTCATAACATTGGCCGAAGTGTTTACGGCTTGACCGCGACTGTCGCTGAACACTACCGAGGGCTATTAACTGGCCTCCCAAACTAAATCCTCAATATTTTGGCTGAGGAGGTGGAAGCCGATGGTCGGTCAACAAAGTTTGGTACAATGCGGATCCGAGCATTAATGACGTAAATTACTTGGATACATAGAGTCATTACACATAATTTGTGATTTTACTATGGATATTGATCCTTAATTCGGCCACCCGTGCCTGCATTAAGGCTCGGGGGCTATTGGGCTTCGGGCTTATTATTTACAAATATTAAAGGGGCACATCGATCCCCTGATTTGGTGTTGCCACCCGACCAGTGTCTCGGGGCTACTGCATTGCTTGACCAATGCAGAAAATTTTATGTGCAATATAGTTTCTGAGGAGATTTTGATCCTCAGGTTGGTCGGCCGCACCCAGCCTGAGTCTTGAGGACTTAGCACGCCGCTTTTGTGTCCCGAAGTATTCTGCCGAGCTAGGACTTGATCCTCAAGCCGATTTTGCAAATCAACCTGAGTCTCAGCGGCTACTGAGATCAGCGGTCTTATGTCATCCTTCATGTGCATCTCGGGTTTTAGACCGATACACACCTTGAGGGCTATTGGCTATATATCTCGGCAGAGAATAAATTGCACCAATAAAAAATATTGACAAAAAGTCGGCCCATAGCCGGGGTGGTGCACCACCTCGGAAGCAGCCCGATGTAAAGCTCGGGCGCTAGTGGCTGGCTCCATAGAGGGCATTTCCGGCATTAAGCTCGGCTAAACTCCTTCAAACTTCTTTGAACCAAGGTGATTTACGACACCTCGGATATAGTTCGGCGTTGGAGCTCGGATATAGTCCGGCGTTGGAGCTCAGATGCATAGTCTGGCGTTGGAGGTCGGATACATTCCGGCGTTAGAGCTGGGAAGCGGTCCGGCGTTGGTGCTTGGCTGCAAAAGATACCTCGAATGCGGTCTGGCGGTGGAGCTCGGACGCAAGAGGACACTGCCTCCCGGGAACAACTTCAAACCCGAGGTGTGGCATAAAAATAAACAAGGCATTGATAAAGGCCGGAAACTTAAAGGGGCTCCTCGGATACCCGACGTGTAAACCCGTCGAATGCATTTCGGCGATCCTCAAGATCGAAGATAAAGAAGATTTGTTGAACCCGTTTTCAAGACCGACGACTGAAGATGAAGAACAGTTCGGAAGAATCGAGGAGCGTCCCTAACTTGAAGACCGGTTCAGGGGGCTACTGACGGTGTCCTGGACTAGGGGGTACTCAACACGTCATCTCCCAATCTGATAGATTGGGCCGAGGACCCCCGTGGCCGTATACTCATGGGCCAGTTCGGACAGCTGCCGCATACAAGGAAGATTCCACAAGACTTGGCCATCAAGACAAGGACTTCTCCCCACCGGCGTATTCGGCTAGGACTCTTGTTAACCTAGGCCTCTGGTGCATTATATAAACCAGGGCCAGGCTAGTCGATAGATCACATATACATACAATCATACCATAGGCTAGCTTCTAGGGTTTAGTCTCTCCGATCTCGTGGTAGATCTACTCTTGTACCACCCATATCATCAATATTAATCAAGCAGGACATAGGGTTTTACCTCCATCAAGAGGGCCCGAACCTGGGTAAAACTTCGTGTCCCTTGCCTCCTGTTACCATCCGGCATAGACGCACAGATCGGGACCCCCTACCCGAGATCCGCGGGTTTGACACCGACAACAAGGCTCGCTTGGTAGCACAAGGCTACTCCCAAGTCGAGGGTATCGACTATGGTGAAACCTTTGCTCCCGTTGCTCGTCTTGAATCCATTCGCATGTTGATTGCATATGCTTCTCATCATAACTTTAAGTTGCAACAAATGGATGTGAAGAGTGCTTTTCTTAATGGTCCTATTAATGAATTGGTTTATGTCAAGCAACCCCCCGGGTTCGAGGATCCCTACTTTCCCGATCATGTGTATCAACTCGATAAGGCACTCTATGGCCTTAAACAAGCCCCACGTGCGTGGTATGACCACCTTACCGAGTTGTTACAGGACCGTGGTTTTGAAGTTGGGCTAATCGACCCCACTCTTTTTTACTAAGAAGGTCAAAGGGGAGTTGTTTGTATGCCAATTATATGTTGATGATATTATCTTTGGTTCCCCTAACAAAGCTTTCAATGTGGAATTTGCCACTCTCATGACCTCAAAGTTCGAGATGTCTTCCATGGGAGAGTTGAAGTTCTTTCTAGGGTTCGAAGTGAAGCAAAGAAGAGAAGTAACCTTCATCAACCAAGCCAAATACACTCAAGACATGCTCAAGAGATTCAAGCTAAGTGATGTCAAACCGGCTTCCACTCCAATGCCCACCAAGTGCCAACTTGACATAGACCCCAATGGTAAAGTGGTGGATCAAAAGGTATATCGCTCCATGATTGGCTCCTTGCTTTACCTTTGTGCATCTAGACCAGATATCATGTTGAGTGTGGGAATTTGTGCACGGTTTCAAGCCGCACCTAAGGAAAGTCACTATGTGGCGGTCAAACGAATCTTTCGATATTTGGCTCATACCCCAAACTTTGGCTTATGGTACCCAAGAGGAGCAAACTTCAAGCTTGTGGGGTATTCAGATTCCGATTGGGCGGGAGACAAAGTGGATAGGAAGTCTGCTTCCGGAGGGTGCCAATTCCTTGGTTGCTCTTTGGTAAGTTGGTCTTCCAAAAGGCAAAGTTGTGCGTCTCTCTCGTCCAGCGAAGCGGAGTATGTAGCGGCCGGTAGTTGTTGTGCACAACTCTTATGGATGAGGCAAACTTTAAAGGATTACGGTGTCCTTTGTGACAAAGTGCCTCTTTGGTGTGACAATGAAAGTGCAATCAAGATTTCTCTCAACCCGGTGCAACACTTCAAGACAAAGCATATTGAGATTTGGTATCACTTCATCCGGGATCACATTAGGCGAGGGGAGATCGAGCTCAACTATGTCAACACTCATGATAACCTTGCAGATATTTTCACGAAGCCGTTGGATGAAGCAAGATTTCGCGAGTTAAGGCATGAGCTAAATATCATTGATTCGAGCAATGTTGCTTGAACCCTTGCACACCCCACCATACTCAATTTGTTATCTTGTTTAGATGCAGGCATAGACATAGGAGGAGTGTTGTTCTCTCAATGAACTCTCCCTCCCCCATTATGCATAAATTGAACAACTCTTCCACATTAGCCATTTGTGATGGTACTTGTGCTCCAAAGACGAGTTTTGGTCATGGGACCAAGGATAATTCTTCGCGGTGCCATACCAATTGACTCATACATAGGGGGCTACGGCCTCCGACCACCTTGTTCGTGTTGTGCCTTGTGTTAGTCCTTCTTGTTCGTGCATTAGTTTGTTTTCTTAGGCGCTAGGTGTAGGGGTCTCCAAGTGTGGTTCTCTTTCTTTTTCTTTTTGTCTTTCTTGGAGACCCACCTTTTTCTCGTGCCTTCTCTATCCCAAGCCTTTCCTTCCTCAAGCCATCTAGTCTACATTGCACACTCTTGTTCATGGCGTTGGTGATGGTATCCGGGCGGTACAACCGGGGTCACAGGCGGTTCAACCGCTGGTGCTCTCCAGGTGGTCTCCCAGCGGTGGCTTAGCGGTTCCACTGCTCAACCACTAGGAGGGGGCCCGTCTGGCCGGTTCTACCGGTTGGTTACGGCGGTACTACCGCTGCCTCTTGGCGACGGAAGTACCGCCCATACCCACTGGCTCGTACCAGGCAGCGGTACAACCGCCGTGCGACTTTGGGCCTATATATTCCCCTCGGGCTGGTGGGGGTTTCTTTTCTTCCTTCCCCAGTCCTTCCCATCTTGTGCCCTAGCCACCGGCCGCCATTGCCTCTGCCCCGGAGTGCTTCTCACGCTTCGGATCTGTGGGGTCTCCGTGAATCCTCTCCAAGGAGGCCTCCTCCTTACCGATATCTTCCCATGGATGACGGTAATGCCCCATTGTATTTCGTTCTTTGTTCTAGGGTTTGTTCCCTTTGTTCTAGGGCATTACTTGACATTCCGCGTTTATTGATTAAACTTTTGGGTGGAAGAGATCACTTTTTGCCTCGTGCTTAGATTGCACGTCTTTGAGAGTAGAATATGGCTAGTATGATTCATATTTCGCGGTTAAATCTAGCCTCTACCCGTAGTACCACTGTTCAAGCAGTTCTACCGCCTCTGCGGGCGGTACAACCACTGGAGCGGTACTACCGGTAGGAGAACCGGTTCAACCGGGATATCTGCACCATGTAGCCCTATTTCATTTTCTAAGTTCGTGCAATATTTCTTTTCTTCCATTTGTGTGTGCAATCCTCTCATCCTTGCTGGGTCTCTTGTGTTCTCCTTGTGCGTGTGTTCAGGTGTCTCTAGTTCTCGCTCTGCTTCTCGCAAGACCAAGAATAGGGCACGACGGACCTTGCGTCCGGTTGTGTCAGATGACGAAGAAGAGGTTGTGATTCCTACCAAGCCCACTCGCCATGAAAAGTCTGCCGCTTCAAAGCAACGTGTGGTAATGCCGTTGCACCGTTGGAAAGCCTTCCGCTCGAAGAATCCTTATGAGGTTCCCATTGCTCCTCGTTGGACCACCGTTCAGTTCCGGAATGAGATGCAAGTATGTATTGTACATGAACTCTTTGAGCACAACAAGAACAAGTATGCCAAGCAGTGGACCATCGATATAACGCCCTCGATGCGGCTATAGCTCCCACGTGTCGAGGCACGACTTAGAGGCATAACCGCATTGAAAGCAATGTCGCAAGTCAGGCAATCATTACAACATCCCATGTAATATATAATAAAAGGGGGAGATAACATAGTTGGCTTACACTTGCCACGTCACATCAGAGTACATAAATAACATCCATCAAACAAACACTCATGGCCCGACTACGGCGCCAAAATAGAAAAGAACCCAACGTGCGACAAGGTCCTGAATCGATAACCCCAACTAGGCACCACTACTGATCATCCGGAAAAGACACATAGTAGCGCTGAGAGTCCTCGTCGAACTCCCACTTGAGCTCGTAATCGTCAACTGGAGCAGAAACACCTGGACCTGCATCTGGAGTTGTAGTATCTGTGAGCCACAGGGACTCAGCAATCTCACACCCACGCGATCAAGACTATTTAAGCTTATAGGACAGGTACGGCAATACAAGTGGAGCTGCAGCGAGCGACTAGCATATATGGTGGCTAACTTACACGCAAATGAGAGCGAGAAGAGAAGGCGAAGCACGAGCGAGAAGCTAAAGGAACATCCTGCGCAAGCATAACTCCAACACCGTGTCCACTTCCCGGACTCCGCCGAGAAGGGGCCATCACGGTAACACACACGGTTGATTCATTTTAATTAAGTTAAGTTAAAGTTATCTACAACCGGACATTAACAAATTCCCATCTGCCCATAACCGCGGGCACGGCTTTCGAAAGATCAATCCCTGCAGGGGGTCCCAACTTAGCCCATAACAAGCTCTCACGGTCAACGAAGGAATAGACCTCCACCCAAGACACACCGATCAGACTCGGTATCTTGGTACAACAAGATGATTCGACAGGTTAAAACAAGTCCAACAACACCGCCCGAATGTGCCGACAAATCCCGATAGGAGCTGCACATATCTCTTTCTCAGGGCACGCTCGGATAGGTCAAGCTACGAGTAAAACCAACCCTCGAGTTTCCCCGAGGTGGCGCCGCAGGCTGCCTGGTTCGGACCAACACTCAGAGGAGCACTGGCCCGGGGGGGGGGGGTTAAAATAAGATGACCCTCGGGCTCCGGAAACCCAAGGGAAAAAGAGGCTAGGTGGCAAATGGTAAAACCAATGTTGGGCATTGCTGAAAAAGCTTTAATCAAGGCGAACTATCAAGGGGTTCCCATTATAGCCCAACCGCGTAAGGGACGCACAATCCGGGAACATAACACCGATATGACGGAAACTAGGGCGGCAAGAGTGGAACAAAACACTAGGCGAGAGGCCGAGCCTTCCACCCTTTACCCAGTATATAGATGCATTAAGATAACATAGCAATATAATGATATCCCAACAAGTAAAATAAATGTTCCAACAAGGAACGGCTCCAACCTTCACCTGCAACTAACAACGCTATAAGAAGGGCTGAGCAAAGCGGTAACATAGCCAATCAACGGTTTGCTAGTACAATGGGGGGTTAGAGGTTCAACATGGCAATTGGGAGGCTGACAAGCAAATGGTAGGCATCGTAGCAGTGGCAAAGCAAAAGAGCGAGCAATCTAGCATAGCAAAGATAGTAGTGATTTCGAGGGTATGATCATCTTGCCTGCACAGTTGTCCGAGTTGGCTGGATCCTCACAAGCAAACTCAACGGGCTCCTCGGTAGCGAACTCGTCTCCCGGCTCTACCCAACAAGATAAACAAGCAACAAGGATACAATCAACCACGGGCAAGTCCAAGCAATATGATGAAATGACGATATGCTATGCGGGATGCGATGCGGGATGCAAAATGCAAGATATGAAAGGAAAAGCATGAACCTGGCATCAACTTGGAAAACCAAGTGTGCCACTGGATAGAGGGGATGAAATCGATTGAAAACGATATAAAGATCATTGGAATCGGAGCTACGGTTTGGAAATGGCAAGCGTTTTAAGATACGACACCGGTCTGCGATTTACAGCAAGTAGGCACCTAAATGCAACGAAATGAACATGCTGCAACCACCAAAAATGAAAACAAAATACAGGGCAGTGATGTACACAAGATGGTTGACAAAACACTAGCACTGAGCCATAGGCAAATTCATCCATTAAGAGGTTCAAACAAGCATGGCTAAAACGCAAATGCAAAACAGATTTCAGACTTAGTAAAATTAACACTAGTCTGAAATTTCAGATCACGATGCCCTCTTCGGAGCAGCAAAACAACATGATAGAAAACCTGAACATGACAAGTAAGAACATGGCATGGAGCTACTCAACAAGCTTAACAAAACACCCAAAGTGACCTGGGGCCAAAAGGGTTCACAAAATACTCTACCGAGCTCACGAACATAGCTCGAACACAATCAGTTTTCAGACTTAGTGAAAACTGAGACATGCTGAAATTGTAACTCACGAAGGCATGTAAACGAGCTCGATGCACTCACTACGGTGCAAGTCATGGCAAGGAAAGCATATAACCAGCAAGAAGGTACAATGTGCTAGCTACACATGGCAATAACGAAGGCATAGCATGCATGGAACACTAACGGTAGCATCGGCAAAATCGCAAACAAGTTGACGATCTGCCCAGATTAACAACGAAGCAAAAGTTGAGCTCGATTGAGTCAACCTAGAGCACTCCACATATGCCAACAAAGGCATGGATGGATTGAGCATAACATAAATATCAAAACTCCCTTACTGATCATCCTCAAAAGAGGCACGGATCACTAGGATACAAGCTGGACATATAGCATCATGAACTAAAATATCCCAGACTTAGTGAAAATCACTAAGTCTCTGAAATCAGCAATCTCAGGTACGTCTCTTCGCAAGCTTGCACAAGACAACACACACATCCTAAAAATGCATGGGTGGCACCTCTGGAAAGAAGACAGAATGCTTAACAATTCATCCCAAAGGGGCACAGGCATATCATGCACGAATTAAACATGGCAAAAATGACAAAAGTGCATGATGAACTAACGGATCTGCAATTTAACTCACGAAGCCTACTTCTAACAGCATTTTGGGTATCAAGATGACCTCAAATGCAATTTATGCAATGGAATGAAATGATTTACATGTCGGGGCGAAGATTTTGATATATCGTACACCCAAAACGGAGCTACGGTTGCGGAGATACAAGCAGTCAAAGGTAGCACGAAAATTAGGGTTTCAGGAGTGAAAAGTCAACCTAGTGGATCTAGATCTGGCTCACGGATCCCGAGGCGGCGGCGGTACTGTAGCTCGAGCCCGCCGGAGATGGCCGCGGCGGTGGCCGGAGAAAGGGGGAGCTCGCCGGGCCTTGGACGGAGAGGAGGGGCGCCGGCCCGGACGACGAGGAGGCGCGGCGAAGGGCGGC
>NC_057809.1:497917105-497926563 GCF_018294505.1 Triticum aestivum | reverse complement strand
GGGGGTGACGTGGCGGCCCCCGAGTGGGCGGGCTGCGGTGGCGGACGCTGTCCGGCCGGGGGCGGACACGTCCGTCGGTGGAGACCTTTTTTTTTAAACTAGGGTTTCGGACGGGGGAAGAAGAGATCCGAATGGAGGGGGTATAAATAGGCATAGAGGGAGCTAGGAGAGTCCAAATGAGGTGCGGTTTTCGCCCACACGATCGTGATCGAACGCTCTAGGACATGGAGCAGAGTTTGGTGGGTTTTGGGACAAATTTGGGGGGGTGTTGGGCTGCAACACACACGAGGCCTTTTCGGTCCCTCGGTTAACCGTTGGAGTATCAAACGAAGTCCAAATGATACGAAACTTGACAGGCGGTCTACCGGTAGTAAACCAAGGCCGCATGACAAGTCTCGGTCCAATCCGGAAATGTTTGAACCCCACACACGAAAGAAGACTAGAAATGACCACCGGAGGAGAACGAAGCGCCGGAATGCTAAACGGACAACGGGGAAAATGCTCGAATGCATGAGATGAACATGTATGCAAATGCAATGCACGAGATGACATGGTATGAGATGCATGAAAACGAAAACAACACACGGAGACAAAGACCCGAACCCGAGAAATAAATATAACTTGACACCGGAAACGGCAAGAGTTGGATACAAATATGGAAAGTATATCTGGGGCGTTACAACACTCCACCACTACGAAAAGATCTCGTCCCGAGATCTAGGACTGAAAGAACTCCGGGTACTCAGAACGGAGGTGATCCTCGCGTTCCCAGGTGGCTTCACGGTCGGAATGGTGAGACCACTTAACTTTGAGAAATTTGATTGACTTGTTGCGAGTCTTGCGTTCAGTCTCTTGAAGAATAGCAACTGGGTGCTCACGATAGGAGAGATCTTCTTGGAGCTCAATGTCCTCGAAGTTGACGGTGCGGTCAGGAGTCTTGAAGCACTTTCGAAGCTAAGAGACATGGAACACATCATGAACATTTGCAAAGTTTGAAGGAATCTCGAGTTGATAGGCGAGGTCGCCTCTCTTGCTGACAATCTTGAAAGGTCCCACGTATCTAGGGGCAAGCTTCCCTTTGATACCGAAGCGACGAGTACCTTTCATGGGAGAGACGCGGAGGTAAACATGATCTCCGATCTCGAAAGCCAATTCACGGTGCTTACTATCATAGTAGCACTTCTGGCGAGATTGAGCTGCTTTGAGGTTAGCACGAATGACTTTGCACATTTCTTCTGCCTCTGTGATTAAGTCATTACCCAACAGCTGACGTTCACCGGTTTCAGACCAGTTGAGAGGGGTACGGCACTTCCTGCCATATAGAATTTCAAAGGGGGCCTTGCCCGAACTTGCTTGAAAGCTGTTGTTGTATGAGAATTCAGCATAAGGAAGACAGTCCTCCCACTTCATGCCGAAAGAAATCACACAAGCCCTGAGCATGTCTTCGAGAATCTGGTTGACACGCTCGACTTGACCGCTTGTTTGAGGATGGAAAGCTGTGCTGAAGCGGATGTTGGTGCCCATGGCCTTCTGAAAAGAATCCCAAAACTTGGAGGTAAAGATGCTGCCACGGTCTGAAGATATCACTTGAGGAATACCGTGCAGAGAGACAATGCGAGAGGTATAGAGTTCCGCCAATTGAGCTGCAGTGATCGACTCTTTGATAGGCAGAAAATGAGCCACTTTGGTGAGCTTGTCGATGACAACAAATATAGCATCATTGCCACGCTTGGACTTTGGAAACCCAATCACGAAGTCCATTTCAATGTGGTCAAACTTCCATTCCGGAATGGCAAGAGGTTGGAGGAGACCAGCTGGCCTTTGGTGTTCTGCCTTCACTCTTCTGCAGACATCACATTCATTCATGAATTGAGCGATCTCGCGCTTCATTCGAGTCCACCAATAAGTTTGCTTGAGATCCTGATACATCTTCGTACTACCAGGGTGGATGGAGAGGAGAGAGTTGTGAGCCTCGTTCATGATCACCTTACGAAGTTCACCTTTGGGCACAACAATTCGATCCTCGAAGAAGAGAGTGTCCTTGTCATCAAGTCGGTAGCACTTGTACTTGGACTGACTCTTTGCAATACCAATCTTCACCTTCTTCACCATAGCATCAAGAAGTTGGGCTTGGCGAATCTGGTCTTCTAAGGTAGGAGAGACTTGAAGGTTGGCGAGGAAACCTTGAGGAACAACTTGCAAATTAAGTTTGCGGAAAGCTTCACAAAGCTCGGGTTGATAAGGCTTGAGAATCAGACTGTTGCAATATGCTTTTCTGCTCAAAGCGTCAGCAATCACATTAGCCTTGCCTGGAGTATACTCGATACTCGGATTGTACTCTTGAATCATTTCGACCCATCGAGTCTGCCTGAGGTTGAGATTAGGCTGAGTGAAGATGTACTTGAGACTCTTGTGATCAGTGAAAATATCCACTTTCCTTCCCAATAGAAGATGTCTCCAAGTCAACAAAGCGTGCACAACTGCTGCCAACTCGAGATCATGAGTGGGGTAGTTCTTCTCATTAGGCTTCAACTGGCGAGAGGTATAAGCGACAACTTTCTTCTCTTGCATCAGTACAGCACCGAGACCTTGGAGAGAGGCATCACAAAAGACCTCGTACGGCTTGGTTTCATCAGGCGGAGTCAGAACTGGAGCAGTGATCAATTTCTCTTTCAAAGTGTTGAAAGCAATATCACACTCCGGAGACCAAACGTACTTGACGTGCTTCTGAAGAAGATTTGAGAGAGGCTTGGCGATCTTAGAAAAGTTTTCAACGAATCTTCTGCAATAGCTTGCGAGACCGAGGAAACTGCGGAGTTGCTTTACGTTCTGAGGAGGTTCCCAATTCACAATTGCAGACACCTTCTCAGGATTCACGGAAATGCCCTTGGCAGAGATGATATGACCAAGATAAAGAACCTCATCGAGCCAAAATTCACACTTGGAGAACTTGGCGTAGAACTGATGTTCTCTGAGCTTGTCAAGAACCAAAAGCAAGTGCTTAGCATGATCTTCCTTGTTCTTCGAGAAAACCAGAATGTCGTCGAGATAGACCAAAACAAATTCATTGGTGTAGGGGCTGAAGGTGAAGTTCATCATGCGAGAGAACGTCGGAGGAGCGTTTGCGAGGCCAAAAGACATGACGGTGTATTCATATGAACCAAAGCTTGTTCTGAACACCGTCTTGGGAATATCTTGCTCACGAATACGAATCTGATGATAATCCATACGGAGATCAAGCTTGGAGAATACTTGAGCACCCTTGAGTTGTTTGAACAACTCATTGATGTTGGGAAGTGGGTATTTGTTCTTGATGGTCTTCTTGTTTACTGGACGGTAATCAACACAAAGTCGACTCGATCCATCCTTCTTCTTCACAAAAAGAACACCACAACCCCACGGAGAAGTACTAGGCCGGATGAGACCCAATCTTTCTTGCTCATCGAGTTGTTTCTTCAGCTCCTTCAACTCTTCGGGGCCGAGCTTGTAGGGACGTTTGCACACAGGTTCCGTACCGGGCTCAAGTTCAATAACAAATTCAACTGGCCGGTGCGGAGGCATTCCTGGGAGCTCTTCTGGAAAGACGTCTTGATACTCACAAACAACCGAAATCTGCGAAATAGCATCCAATTCACCCTTCTCATTGAGAGAAAACAACCGGATGGTATTATCCCGAGCGGCAAAGACAATGACATCCTCAGACGAATGAGTCAGTTGAATCTGCCTGGCTGCACAATCAAGCTGAGCTTTATGCTTAGAGAGCCAGTCCATCCCGAGTATAAGATCGATATCCGAGTTGCCAAGAACCATTGGAGAAGCAAGAAACTTGAAATCGCCCATCGTGATAGCGACATCTGGCACCTCCAGACTTGCGCTCAAACGTTTGCCAGGAGAAATGATATCCATATGTTTACCCAAATGAGAAGAAACGAACTCATGCTTGGTAAAAAATGGCTTTGACATGAAACAATGCGATGCGCCCGAGTCAAAAAGAACTTTTGCAGGAATATCATTAACAGGAAGGTTACCCATGATCACATCTGACGAGTCCTCTGCCTGGGCTGCATTCAGCATATTGACCTTGGCGTGCTTGGGATTGTGCTTGACCACAGCTGTACTTGCCGATCTGACAGGAGGAGGAGGAGGAAGACGCCTCTGGTTGGTACACTTGTTGGCATAGTGACCCTTCTGTTGGCACTTGTTGCATGTGACCTCTGAAAGCGGACGGTGATACGGAGCACTCGGTCTTGGAGCTTGAGACGAAGCCTTGTTCTGAAAACCTGGGTTGGGTGGGTGGGAGAAACCACTGCCACGTTTACTCTTCTGCTGATACGGCTGACGGAACGGAGGAGGAGGAAGCCAATACTTCTGCTGCTTGGCCACTTGAGTAGAGGAAGACGGAGTAACATCTCTGGCACGCTTCCTGGAAGCATCACACCTCATCTGAGCAGCCTCTTGCTTCAGTGCCATGTTGTAGAACTCATCGTATCTCAACGGCTCAAAGAGGACAAGAGCGAGCTGAATTTCCTCACGAAGACCACCCCTGAACTGATAGATCATGCTCTTCTCATCAGGAACATCCTGCTTGGCAAAACGGGCGAGCTTCTGGAACAACTTGTTGTAGTCATAGACAGACAAAGAGCCTTGCTTCAGATTGCGGAATTCCTGACGCTTACTCTCAACCACACTTTGAGGGATGTGATGAGCGCGGAAATCTTGACGGAAATCGTCCCAAGTGATCAGACGTCCACCTCTGGAATCCTTGTACTGCTGGAACCACTCTGCAGCCTGATCTTTGAGCTGGAAAGAAGCGAACTTGACGAAATCTTCAGGCCTGACATTGCTGCATTCAAAATGCTTGCCCAGATCCACTAGCCAATCGTCAGCATCGGTAGCCTCAACACAACCGCTGAACGTCTTTGGGCCATTTGCGAGGAACTGGTTCAGAGTAGCAAAGTGGTGCTGATTATGGCCTTGATTCCCTTGACTGCCTTGATTGCGCTCTTGGAGAATTTGCATGATCAACTGTGTGTTTGCATTAGTAGCAGCCATCACAGCTTGCCATGCTTCCGGAGGAGGCGGAGGTGGAGGCGGATCAGGAATTCGGAGTCGTGCGCGTTGGAGGAGCCATCCTGAACAGGTTGACCACCATTAGCACATTGATAGACAACAATATAGAAGCTGAATCCAACGGAATGAAAATTGCAACATATAGTCTTCACATCCGAACAAAATGAACGAATGCATTCCTCTTCAAATGGTCACATATCCATAAATTGAGAAGCCACGTAGAATTAAGGTAGAGAAATAAATCAACAAGGTACGGATCAAGAACGAATAATCGGTAAGAAATCCCAATCTCAAACCAATATCCGTGGAAGAAGAACTAGAGCTACTAGAATTCCCACCTATGAAACTCCCGAACCTTTCCGGTTATGCAATCAGGTGTTGGGGATACAGGGGAAGCACAATATCTCACCCAAACTAGCAAATCCTACATCCAGCTGTATCCATCCTTCAACACATAACCAGGAAAACTTCGGAAACCATCTACCTCAACCTTCGAAAAGCATCCGTTATACAAGTTATGGCGATACTCCCGAACTCCCGCCCCAGTACTGGGTGGCGTCGAGGTTATCTCACCAACGAACTGTATAAAAGAGATTTTTGATGTCGGCGAACATATCGCAAGTATACCAGAATTGCAACGATAAAATTGTGACGACAACACCTCGGAGCTCAACTCCCCGGGACACTGCCACAACCCCTAAAGACAGGAGGCACCAAGAACAATGTTCTCGTCACAAAACCATCGGAACAAAACCAAGATACTCGCGTGATCCTAAAATTTTTTTTAGTGAAATTTGAGAAGAGAAGAGTCAAAACTCTACGTCAGGATGCCTTACCAGAGCGATGAGGAGACTGGGAAGTAAAAGAATTCCTAAGCTCTCCGATATATAATTCCTAAGGACTCAAAACATTTCTCTAGACACAACTCGGCTGCTAAAAACGATCAAGCAATGGGGGCTCCTAAGGTCGGGGAAGGCTCTGATTACCAACTTATAACGCCCTCGATGCGGCTATAGCTCCCACGTGTCGAGGCACGACTTAGAGGCATAACCGCATTGAAAGCAATGTCGCAAGTCAGGCAATCATTACAACATCCCATGTAATATATAATAAAAGGGGGAGATAACATAGTTGGCTTACACTCGCCACGTCACATCAGAGTACATAAATAACATCCATCAAACAAACACTCATGGCCTGACTACGGCGCCAAAATAGAAAAGAACCCAACGTGCGACAAGGTCCTGAATCGATAACCCCAACTAGGCACCACTACTGATCATCCGGAAAAGACACAGAGTAGCGCTGAGAGTCCTCGTCGAACTCCCACTTGAGCTCGTAATCGTCAACTGGAGCAGAAACACCTGGACCTGCATCTGGAGTTGTAGTATCTGTGAGCCACAGGGACTCAGCAATCTCACACCCACGCGATCAAGACTATTTAAGCTTATAGGACAGGTACGACAATACAAGTGGAGCTGCAGCGAGCGACTAGCATATATGGTGGCTAACTTATACGCAAATGAGAGCGAGAAGAGAAGGCGAAGCACGAGCGAGAAGCTAAAGGAACATCCTGCGCAAGCATAACTCCAACACCGTGTCCACTTCCCGGACTCCGCCGAGAAGGGGCCATCACGGTAACACACACGGTTGATTCATTTTAATTAAGTTAAGTTAAAGTTATCTACCACCGGACATTAACAAATTCCCATCTGCCCATAACCGCGGGCACGACTTTCGAAAGATCAATCCCTGCAGGGGGGTCCCAACTTAGCCCATAACAAGCTCTCACGGTCAACGAAGGAATAGACCTCCACCCAAGACACACCGATCAGACTCGGTATCTTGGTACAACAAGATGATTCGACAGGTTAAAACAAGTCCAGCAACACCGCCCGAATGTGCCGACAAATCCCGATAGGAGCTGCACATATCTCTTTCTCAGGGCACGCTCGAATAGGTCAAGCTACGAGTAAAACCAACCCTCGAGTTTCCCCGAGGTGGCCCCGCAGGCTGCCTGGTTCGGACCAACACTCAGAGGAGCACTGGCCCGGGGGGGGGGTTAAAATAAGATGACCCTCGGGCTCCGGAAACCCAAGGGAAAAAGAGGCTAGGTGGCAAATGGTAAAACCAATGTTGGGATTGCTGGAAAAGCTTTAATCAAGGCGAACTATCAAGGGGTTCCCATTATAGCCCAACCGCGTAAGGGACGCACAATCCGGGAACATAACACCGATATGACGGAAACTAGGGCGGCAAGAGTGGAACAAAACACTAGGCGAGAGGCCGAGCCTTCCACCCTTTACCCAGTATATAGATGCATTAAGATAACATAGCAATATAATGATATCCCAACAAGTAAAATAAATGTTCCAACAAGGAACGGCTCCAACCTTCACCTGCAACTAACAACGCTATAAGAAGGGCTGAGCAAAGCGGTAACATAGCCAATCAACGGTTTGCTAGGACAATGGGGGGTTAGAGGTTCAACATGGCAATTGGGAGGCTGACAAGCAAATGGTAGGCATCGTAGCAGTGGCAAAGCAAAAGAGCGAGCAATCTAGCATAGCAAAGATAGTAGTGATTTCGAGGGTATGATCATCTTGCCTGCATAGTTGTCAGAGTTGGCTGGATCCCCACAAGCAAACTCAACGGGCTCCTCGGTAGCGAACTCGTCTCCCGGGTCTACCCAACAAGACAAACAAGCAACAAGGATACAATCAACCACGGGCAAGTCCAAGCAATATGATGAAATGACGATATGCTATGCGGGATGCGATGCGGGATGCAAAATGCAAGATATGACAGGAAAAGCATGAACCTGGCATCAACTTGGAAAACCAAGTGTGCCACTGGATAGAGGGGATGAAATCGATTGAAAACGATATAAAGATCATTGGAATCGGAGCTACGGTTTGGAAATGGCAAGCGTTTTAAGATACGACACCGGTCTGCGATTTACAGCAAGTAGGCACCTAAATGCAACGAAATGAACATGCTGCAACCATCAAACATGAAAACAAAATACATGGCAGTGATGTACACAAGATGGTTGACAAAACACTAGCACTGAGCCATAGGCAAATTCATCCATTAAGAGGTTCAAACAAGCATGGCTAAAACGCAAATGCAAAACAGATTTCAGACTTAGTGAAATTAACACTAGTCTGAAATTTCAGATCACGATGCCCTCTTCGGAGCAGCAAAACAACATGATAGAAAACCTGAACATGACAAGTAAGAACATGGCATGGAGCTACTCAACAAGCTTAACAAAACACCCAAAGTGACCTGGGGCCAAAAGGGTTCACAAAATACTCTACCGAGCTCACGAACATAGCTCGAACACAATCAGTTTTCAGACTTAGTGAAAACTGAGACATGCTGAAATTGTAACTCACGAAGGCATGTAAACGAGCTCGATGCACTCACTACGGTGCAAGTCATGGCAAGGAAAGCATATAACCAGCAAGAAGGTACAATGTGCTAGCTACACATGGCAAGAACGAAGGCATAGCATGCATGGAACACTAACGGTAGCATCGGCAAAATCGCAAACAAGTTGACGATCTGCCCAGATTAACAACGAAGCAAAAGTTGAGCTCGATTGAGTCAACCTAAAGCACTCCACATATGCCAACAAAGACATGGATGGATTGAGCATAACATAAATATCAAAACCCCCTTACTGATCATCCTCAAAAGAGGCACGGATCACTAGGAAACAAGCTGGACATATAGCATCATGAACTAAAATATCCCAGACTTGGTGAAAATCACTAAGTCTCTGAAATTAGCAATCTCAGGTACCTCTCTTCGCAAGCTTGCACAAGACAACACACACATCCTAAAAATGCATGGGTGGCACCACTGGAAAGAAGACAAAATGCTTAACTATTCATCCCAAAGGGGCACAGGCATATCATGCACGAATTAAACATGGCAAAAATGACAAAAGTGCATGATGAACTAACGGATCTGCGATTTAACTCACGAAGCCTCATTCTAACAGCATTTTGGGTATCAAGATGACCTCAAATGCAATTGATGCAATGGAATGAAATGATCTACATGTCGAGGCGAAGATTTTAATATATCGTACGCCCAAAACGGAGCTACGGTTGCGGAGATACAAGCAGTCAAAGGTAGCACGAAAATTAGGGTTTCAGGAGTGAAAAGTCAACCTAGTGGATCTAGATCTGGCTCACGGATCCCGAGGCGGCGGCGGTACTGTAGCTCGAGCCTGCCGGAGATGGCCGCGGCGGTGGCCGGAGAAAGGGGGAGCTCGCCGGGCCTTGGCCGGAGAGGAGGGGCGCCGGCCCGGACGATGAGGAGGCGCGGCGAAGGGCGGCGGGGCCGGCTCAGGCGCCGTGGCGCGGACGCCGGGG
>NC_057809.1:497906731-497916197 GCF_018294505.1 Triticum aestivum | reverse complement strand
GGCGGACGCTGTCCGGCCGGGGGCGGACACGTCCGTCGGTGGAGATCTTTTTTTTTAAAACTAGGGTTTCGGACGGGGGAAGAAGAGATCCGAATGGAGGGGGTATAAATAGGCATAGAGGGAGCTAGGAGAGTCCAAATGAGGTGCGGTTTTCGCCCACGCGATCGTGATCGAACGCTCTAGGACGTGGAGCAGAGTTTGGTGGGTTTTGGGCCAAATTTGGGGGGTGTTGGGCTGCAACACACACGAGGCCTTTTCGGTCCCTCGGTTAACCGTTGGAGTATCAAACGAAGTCCAAATGATACGAAACTTGACAGGCGGTCTACCGGTAGTAAACCAAGGCCGCATGACAAGTCTCGGTCCAATCCGGAAATGTTTGAACCCCACACACGAAAGAAGACTAGAAATGACCACCGGAGGAGAACGAAGCGCTGGAATGCTAAACGGACAACGGGGAAAATGCTCGAATGCATGAGATGAACATGTATGCAAATGCAATGCACGAGATGACATGGTATGAGATGCATGAAAACGAAAACAACACACGGAGACAAAGACCTGAACCCGAGAAATAAATATAACTTGACACCGGAAACGGCAAGAGTTGGATACAAATATGGAAAGTATATCTGGGGCGTTACAACACTCCACCACTATGAAAAGATCTCGTCCCGAGATCTAGGACTGAAAGAACTCCGGGTACTCAGAACGGAGGTGATCCTCGCGTTCCCAGGTGGCTTCACGGTCGGAATGGTGAGACCACTTAACTTTGAGAAATTTGATTGACTTGTTGCGAGTCTTGCGTTCAGTCTCTTGAAGAATAGCAACTGGGTGCTCACGATAGGAGAGATCTTCTTGGAGCTCAATGTCCTCGAAGTTGATGGTGCGGTCAGGAGTCTTGAAGCACTTTCGAAGCTGAGAGACATGGAACACATCATGAACATTTGCAAAGTTTGAAGGAATCTCGAGTTGATAGGCGAGGTCGCCTCTCTTGCTGACAATCTTGAAAGGTCCCATGTATCTAGGGGCAAGCTTCCCTTTGATACCGAAGCGACGAGTACCTTTCATGGGAGAGACGCGGAGGTAAACATGATCTCCGATCTCGAAAGCCAATTCACGGTGCTTACTATCATAGTAGCACTTCTGGCGAGATTGAGCTGCTTTGAGGTTATCACGAATGACTTTGCACATTTCTTCTGCCTCTGTGATTAAGTCATTACCCAGCAGCTGACGTTCACCGGTTTCAGACCAGTTGAGAGGGGTACAGCACTTCCTGCCATATAGAATTTCAAAGGGGGCCTTGCCCGAACTTGCTTGAAAGCTGTTGTTGTATGAGAATTCAGCATAAGGAAGACAGTCCTCCCACTTCATGCCGAAAGAAATCACACAAGCCCTGGGCATGTCTTCGAGAATCTGGTTGACACGCTCGACTTGACCGCTTGTTTGAGGATGGAAAGCTGTGTTGAAGCGGATGTTGGTGCCCATGGCCTTCTGAAAAGAATCCCAAAACTTGGAGGTAAAGATGCTGCCACGGTCTGAAGATATCACTTGAGGAATACCGTGCAGAGAGACAATGCGAGAGGTATAGAGTTCCGCCAATTGAGCTGCAGTGATCGACTCTTTGATAGGCAGAAAATGATCCACTTTGGTGAGCTTGTCGATGACAACAAATATAGCATCATTGCCACGCTTGGACTTTGGAAACCCAGTCACGAAGTCCATTTCAATGTGGTCAAACTTCCATTCCGGAATGGCAAGAGGTTGGAGGAGACCAGCTGGCCTTTGGTGTTCTGCCTTCACTCTTCTGCAGACATCACATTCATTCACGAATTGAGCGATCTCGCGCTTCATTCGAGTCCACCAATAAGTTTGCTTGAGATCCTGATACATCTTCGTACTACCAGGGTGGATGGAGAGGAGAGAGTTGTGAGCCTCGTTCATGATCACCTTACGAAGTTCACCTTTGGGCACAATAATTCGATCCTCGAAGAAGAGAGTGTCCTTGTCATCAAGTCGGTAGCACTTGTACTTGGACTGACTCTTTGCAATACCAATCTTCACCTTCTTCACCATAGCATCAAGAAGTTGGGCTTGGCGAATCTGGTCTTCTAAGGTAGGAGAGACTTGAAGGTTGGCGAGGAAACCTTGAGGAACAACTTGCAAATTAAGTTTGCGGAAAGCTTCACAAAGCTCGGGTTGATAAGGCTTGAGAATCAGACTGTTGCAATATGCTTTTCTGCTCAAAGCGTCAGCAATCACATTAGCCTTGCCTGGAGTATACTCGATACTCGGATTGTACTCTTGAATCATTTCGACCCATCGAGTCTGCCTGAGGTTGAGATTAGGCTGAGTGAAGATGTACTTGAGACTCTTGTGATTAGTGAAAATATCCACTTTCCTTCCCAATAGAAGATGTCTCCAAGTCAACAAAGCGTGCACAACTGCCGCCAACTCGAGATCATGAGTGGGGTAGTTCTTCTCATTAGGCTTCAACTGGCGAGAGGTATAAGCGACAACTTTCTTCTCTTGCATCAGTACAACACCGAGACCTTGGAGAGAGGCATCACAAAAGACCTCGTACGGCTTGGTTTCATCAGGCGGAGTCAGAACTGGAGCAGTGATCAATTTCTCTTTCAAAGTGTTGAAAGCAATATCACACTCCGGAGACCAAACGTACTTGACGTGCTTCTGAAGAAGATTTGAGAGAGGCTTGGCGATCTTAGAAAAGTTTTCAACGAATCTTCTGCAATAGCTTGCGAGACCGAGGAAACTGCGGAGTTGCTTTACGTTATGAGGAGGTTCCCAATTCACAATTGCAGACACCTTCTCAGGATTCACGGAAATGCCCTTGGCAGAGATGATATGACCAAGATAAAGAACCTCATCGAGCCAAACTTCACACTTGGAGAACTTGGCGTAGAACTGATGTTCTCTGAGCTTGTCAAGAACCAAACGCAAGTGCTTAGCATGATCTTCCTTGTTCTTCGAGAAAACCAGAATGTCGTCGAGATAGACCAAAACAAATTCATTGGTGTAGGGGCTGAAGATGAAGTTCATCATGCGAGAGAACGTCGGAGGAGCGTTTGCGAGGCCAAAAGACATGACGGTGTATTCATATGAACCAAAGCTTGTTCTGAACGCCGTCTTGGGAATATCTTGCTCACGAATACGAATCTGATGATAATCCATACGGAGATCAAGCTTGGAGAATACTTGAGCACCCTTGAGTTGTTCGAACAACTCATTGATGTTGGGAAGTGGGTATTTGTTCTTGATGGTCTTCTTGTTTACTGGACGGTAATCAACACAAAGTCGACTCGATCCATCCTTCTTCTTCACAAAAAGAACACCACAACCCCACGGAGAAGTACTAGGTCGGATGAGACCCAATCTTTCTTGCTCATTGAGTTGTTTCTTCAGCTCCTTCAACTCTTCGGGGCCGAGCTTGTAGGGACGTTTGCACACAGGTTCCGTACCGGGCTCAAGTTCAATAACAAATTCAACTGGCCGGTGCGGAGGCATTCCTGGGAGCTCTTCTGGAAAGACGTCTTGATACTCACAAACAACCGGAATCTGCGAAATAGCATCCAATTCACCCTTCTCATTGAGAGAAAACAACCGGATGGTATTATCCCGAGCGGCAAAGACAATGACATCCTCAGACGAATGAGTCAGTTGAATCTGCCTGGCTGCACAATCAAGCTGAGCTTTATGCTTAGAGAGCCAGTCCATCCCGAGTATAAGATCGATATCCGAGTTGCCAAGAACCATTGGAGAAGCAAGAAACTTGAAATCGCCCATCGTGATAGCGACATCTGGCACCTCCAGACTTGCGCTCAAACGTTTGCCAGGAGAAATGATATCCATATGTTTACCCAAATGAGAAGAAACGAACTCATGCTTGGTAAAAAATGGCTTTGACATGAAACAATGCGATGCGCCCGAGTCAAAAAGAACTTTTGCAGGAATATCATTAACAGGAAGGTTACCCATGATCACATCTGACGAGTCCTCTGCCTGGGCTGCATTCAGCATATTGACCTTGGCGTGCTTGGGATTGTGCTTGACCACAGCTGTACTTGCCGATCTGACAGGAGGAGGAGGAGGAAGACGCCTCTGGTTGGTACACTTGTTGGCATAGTGACCCTTCTGTTGGCACTTGTTGCATGTGACCTCTGAAAGCGGACGGTGATACGGAGCACTCGGTCTTGGAGCTTGAGACGAAGCCTTGTTCTGAAAACCTGGGTTGGGTGGGTGGGAGAAACCACTGCCACGTTTACTCTTCTGCTGATACGGCTGACGGAACGGAGGAGGAGGAAGCCAATACTTCTGCTGCTTGGCCACTTGAGTAGAGGAAGACGGAGTAACATCTCTGGCACGCTTCCTGGAAGCATCACACCTCATCTGAGCAGCCTCTTGCTTCAGTGCCATGTTGTAGAACTCATCGTATCTCAACGGCTCAAAGAGGACAAGAGCGAGCTGAATTTCCTCACGAAGACCACCCCTGAACTGATAGATCATGCTCTTCTCATCAGGAACATCCTGCTTGGCAAAACGGGCGAGCTTCTGGAACAACTTGTTGTAGTCATAGACAGACAAAGAGCCTTGCTTCAGATTGCGGAATTCCTGACGCTTACTCTCAACCACACTTTGAGGGATGTGATGAGCGCGGAAATCTTGACGGAAATCGTCCCAAGTGATAACACGTCCACCTCTGGAATCCTTGTACTGCTGGAACCACTCTGCAGCCTGATCTTTGAGCTGGAAAGAAGCGAACTTGACGAAATCTTCAGGCCTGACGTTGCTACATTCAAAATGCTTGCCCAGATCCACTAGCCAATCGTCAGCGTCGGTAGCCTCAACACAACCGCTGAACGTCTTTGGGCCATTAGCAAGGAACTGGTTCAGAGTAGCAAAGTGGTGCTGATTATGGCCTTGATTCCCTTGACTGCCTTGATTGCGCTCTTGAAGGATTTGCATGATCAACTGTGTGTTTGCATTAGTAGCGGCCATCACAGCTTGCCATGCTTCCGGAGGAGGCGGAGGTGGAGGCGGATTAGGATTCGGAGTCGTGCGCGTTGGAGGAGCCATCCTGAAGAGGTTGACCACCATTAGCACATAGATAGACAACAATATAGAAGCTGAATCCAACGGAATGAAAATTGCAACATATAGTCTTCACATCCGAACAAAATGAACGAATGCATTCCTCTTCAAATGGTCACATATCCATAAATTGAGAAGCCACGTAGAATTAAGGTAGAGAAATAAATCAACAAGGTACGGATCAAGAACGAATAATCGGTAAGAAATCCCAATCTCAAACCAATATCCGTGGAAGAAGAACTAGAGCTACTAGAATTCCCACCTATGAAACTCCCGAACCTTTCCGGTTATGCAATCAGGTGTTGGGGATACAGGGGAAGCACAATATCTCACCCAAACTAGCAAATCCTACATCCAGCTGTATCCATCCTTCAACACATAACCAGGAAAACTTCGGAAACCATCTACCTCAACCTTCGAAAAGCATCCGTTATACAAGTTATGGCGATACTCCCGAACTCCCGCCCCAGTACTGGGTGGCGTCGAGGTTATCTCACCAACGAACTGTATAAAAGAGATTTTTGATGTCGGCGAACATATCTCAAGTATACCAGAATTGCAACGATAAAATTGTGACGACAACACCTCAGAGCTCAACTCCCCGGGACACTGCCACAACCCCTAAAGACAGGAGGCACCAAGAACAATGTTCTTGTCACAAAACCATCGGAACAAAACCAAGATACTCGCGTGATCCTAAAATTTTTTTTAGTGAAATTTGAGAAGAGAAGAGTCAAAACTCTACGTCAGGATGCCTTACCAGAGCGATGAGGAGACTGGGAAGTAAAAGAATTCCTAAGCTCTCCGATATATAATTCCTAAGGACTCAAAACATTTTTCTAGACACAACTCGACTGCTAAAAACGATCAAGCAATGGGGGATCCTAAGGTCGGGGAAGGCTCTGAATACCAACTTATAACGCCCTCGATGCGGCTATAGCTCCCACGTGTCGAGGCACGACTTAGAGGCATAACCGCATTGAAAGCAATGTCGCAAGTCAGGCAATCATTACAACATCCCATGTAATATATAATAAAAGGGGGAGATAACATAGTTGGCTTACACTTGCCACGTCACATCAGAGTACATAAATAACATCCATCAAACAAACACTCATGGCCCGACTACGGCGCCAAAATAGAAAAGAACCCAACGTGCGACAAGGTCCTGAATCGATAACCCCAACTAGGCACCACTACTGATCATCCGGAAAAGACACATAGTAGCGCTGAGAGTCCTCGTCGAACTCCCACTTGAGCTCGTAATCGTCAACTGGAGCAGAAACACCTGGACCTGCATCTGGAGTTGTAGTATCTGTGAGCCACAGGGACTCAGCAATCTCACACCCACGCGATCAAGACTATTTAAGCTTATAGGACAGGTACGACAATACAAGTGGAGCTGCAGCGAGCGACTAGCATATATGGTGGCTAACTTATACGCAAATGAGAGCGAGAAGAGAAGGCGAAGCACGAGCGAGCAGCTAAAGGAACATCCTGCGCAAGCATAACTCCAACACCGTGTCCACTTCCCGGACTCCGCCGAGAAGGGGCCATCACGGTAACACACACGGTTGATTCATTTTAATTAAGTTAAGTTAAAGCTATCTACAACCGGACATTAACAAATTCCCATCTGCCCATAACCGCGGGCACAGCTTTCGAAAGATCAATCCCTGCAGGGGGGTCCCAACTTAGCCCATAACAAGCTCTCACGGTCAACGAAGGAATAGACCTCCACCCAAGACACACCGATCAGACTCGGTATCTTGGTACAACAAGATGATTCGACAGGTTAAAACAAGTCCAGCAACACCGCCCGAATGTGCCGACAAATCCCGATAGGAGCTGCACATATCTCTTTCTCAGGGCACGCTCGGATAGGTCAAGCTACGAGTAAAACCAACCCTCGAGTTTCCCCGAGGTGGCCCCGCAGGCTGCCTGGTTCGGACCAACACTCAGAGGAGCACTGGCCCGGGGGGGGGGGGTTAAAATAAGATGACCCTCGGGCTCCGGAAACCCAAGGGAAAAAGAGGCTAGGTGGCAAATGGTAAAACCAATGTTGGGCATTACTGGAAAAGCTTTAATCAAGGCGAACTATCAAGGGGTTCCCATTATAGCCCAACCGCGTAAGGGACGCACAATCCGGGAACATAACACCGATATGACGGAAACTAGGGCGGCAAGAGTGGAACAAAACACTAGGCGAGAGGCCGAGCCTTCCACCCTTTACCCAGTATATAGATGCATTAAGATAACATAGAATTATAATGATATCCCAACAAGTAAAATAAATGTTCCAACAAGGAACGGCTCCAACCTTCACCTGCAACTAACAACGCTATAAGAAGGGCTGAGCAAAGCGGTAACATAGCCAATCAACGGTTTGCTAGGACAATGGGGGGTTAGAGGTTCAACATGGCAATTGGGAGGCTGACAAGCAAATGGTAGGCATCGTAGCAGTGGCAAAGCAAAAGAGCGAGCAATCTAGCATAGCAAAGATAGTAGTGATTTCGAGGGTATGATCATCTTGCCTGCACAGTTGTCAGAGTTGGCTGGATCCTCACAAGCAAACTCAACGGGCTCCTCGGTAGCGAACTCGTCTCCCGGCTCTACCCAACAAGACAAACAAGCAACAAGGATACAATCAACCACGGGCAAGTCCAAGCAATATGATGAAATGACGATATGCTATGCGGGATGCGATGCGGGATGCAAAATGCAAGATATGACAGGAAAAGCATGAACCTGGCATCAACTTGGAAAACCAAGTGTTCCACTGGATAGAGGGGATGAAATCGATTGAAAACGATATAAAGATCATTGGAATCGGAGCTACGGTTTGGAAATGGCAAGCGTTTTAAGATACGACACCGGTCTGCGATTTACAGCAAGTAGGCACCTAAATGCAACGAAATGAACATGCTGCAACCACCAAACATGAAAACAAAATACATGACAGTGATGTACACACGATGGTTGACAAAACACTAGCACTGAGCCATAGGCAAATTCATCCATTAAGAGGTTCAAACAAGCATGGCTAAAACGCAAATGCAAAACAGATTTCAGACTTAGTGAAATTAACACTAGTCTGAAATTTCAGATCACGATGCCCTCTTCGGAGCAGCAAAACAACATGATAGAAAACCTGAACATGACAAGTAAGAACATGGCATGGAGCTACTCAACAAGCTTAACAAAACACCCAAAGTGACCTGGGGCCAAAAGGGTTCACAAAATACTCTACCGAGCTCACGAACATAGCTCGAACACAATCAGTTTTCAGACTTAGTGAAAACTGAGACATGCTGAAATTGTAACTCACGAAGGCATGTAAACTAGCTCAATGCACTCACTACGGTGCAAGTCATGGCAAGTAAAGCATATAACCAGCAAGAAGGTACAATGTGCTAGCTACACATGGCAAGAACGAAGGCATAGCATGCATGGAACACTAACGGTAGCATCGGCAAAATCGCAAACAAGTTGACGATCTGCCCAGATTAACAACGAAGCAAAAGTTGAGCTCGATTGAGTCAACCTAGATCACTCCACATATGCCAACAAAGACATGGATGGATTGAGCATAACATAAATATCAAAACTCCCTTACTGATCATCCTCAAAAGAGGCACGGATCACTAGGAAACAAGCTGGACATATAGCATCATGAACTAAAATATCCCAGACTTGGTGAAAATCACTAAGTCTCTGAAATCAGCAATCTCAGGTACCTCTCTTCGCAAGCTTGCACAAGACAACACACACATCCTAAAAATGCACGGGTGGCACCTCTGGAAAGAAGACAAAATGCTTAACAATTCATCCCAAAGGGGCACAGGCATATCATGCACGAATTAAACATGGCAAAAATGACAAAAGTGCATGATGAACTAACGGATCTGCGATTTAACTCACGAAGCCTCCTTCTAACAGCATTTTGGGTATCAATATGACCTCAAATGCAATTGATGCAATGGAATGGAATGATGTACATGTCGAGGCGAAGATTTTGATATATCATACGCCCAAAACGGGGCTACGGTTGCGGAGATACAAGCAGTCAAATGTAGCACGAAAATTAGGGTTTCAGGAGTGAAAAGTCAACCTAGTGGATCTAGATCTGGCTCACGGATCCCGAGGCGGCGGCGGTACTGTAGCTCGAGCCCGCCGGAGATGGCCGCGGCGGTGGCCGGAGAAAGGGGGAGCTCGCCGGGCCTTGGCCGGAGAGGAGGGGCGCCGGCCCGGACGACGAGGAGGCGCGGCGAAGGGCGGCGGGGCCGGCTCGGGCGCCGTGGCGCGGACGCCGGGGCGGAGCGGCGCGGCTCGCCGGAGGCGCGGTCGCCGGAGACGGCGG
>NC_057809.1:497906252-497906574 GCF_018294505.1 Triticum aestivum | reverse complement strand
GGATCCGGGCGGGAGGCGAGTCCCGGGCGGCGGCGGAGCTCACCGGGCCGCGGGGGCCGGATGCGGGCTCCCGGGCCGCGGTGGGAGGCGGCGGCGGCGGGGGTGACGTGGCGGCCCCCGAGTGGGCGGGCTGCGGCGGCGGACGCTGTCCGGCCGGGGGCGGACACGTCCGTCGGCGCGGATCTGGCGGGGATGATTTTTTTTTAGGGTTTCGGGGAGAGGGAGAGATCCGAAAACGGAGGGGTGTATATATAGGCATAGAGGGAGCTAGGAGAGTCCAAATGAGGTGCGGTTTTCGCCCACACGATCGTGATCGAACGCT
>NC_057809.1:497790847-497906064 GCF_018294505.1 Triticum aestivum | reverse complement strand
GGTGGAGATCTTTTTTTTTTAAAACTAGGGTTTCGGACGGGGGAAGAAGAGATCCGAATGGAGGGGGTATAAATAGGCATAGAGGGAGCTAGGAGAGTCCAAATGAGGTGCAGTTTTCGCCCACACGATCGTGATCGAACGCTCTAGGACATGGAGCAGAGTTTGGTGGGTTTTGGGCCAAATTTTGGGGGGTGTTGGGCTGCAACACACACGAGGCCTTTTCGGTCCCTCGGTTAACCGTTGGAGTATCAAACGAAGTCCAAATGATACGAAACTTGACAGGCGGTCTACCGGTAGTAAACCAAGGCCGCATGACAAGTCTCGGTCCAATCCGGAAATGTTTGAACCCCACACACGAAAGAAGACTAGAAATGACCACCGGAGGAGAACGAAGCGCCGGAATGCTAAACGGACAACGGGGAAAATGCTCGAATGCATGAGATGAACATGTATGCAAATGCAATGCACGAGATGACATGGTATGAGATGCATGAAAACGAAAACAACACACGGAGACAAAGACCCGAACCCGAGAAATAAATATAACTTGACACTGGAAACGACAAGAGTTGGATACAAATATGGAAAGTATATCTGGGGCGTTACAATCGATCTTGACCATTGGAGGAGCAACTTGGAGTATTTTGGTGAGGCATTGGCTCTCTGCAAGGAATTTGATCTTGTCAAGCTCATGTCAGTCAACTATGACTTTGATGTACAACTCATCCATCAGTTCTATGCCACGGTTCACTTTGGAGAAGATGACGCACGCACTCTCACTTTCATGTGCCGTGATGAGCTCTTTCAAGTTCCCTGGAGGGCTTTTTGCAATGCTATTGGGTATGATGATACCGGTCTGGAAGGAAGGGGTGGCATCTGTCCTCATGACCATCCTGAGTCCATGCCTAAGGAGAAGCTTGCCCCTCTGTACATTTGGGGCCGTGGGATTATTGGAGAATCCAAGGATTTGGAGAAGGTCTATGACATCATGCACCAAGTGTTCCGTAATGTGCTCTTGCCCAAGGTGGGCAATCAAGATGAGATTCATGGCTATCTGGTTGACTTGATGGTTGCTATGAAGACCATGGTGGGGACTGGAGCAACGTTTGATGTGTCCAATTGGCTGTGGCATGAGATGTACAACATGGTCATCTACCATAAGGTCCCAATCTACGCTCCATTTGTCATGTGCTTTCCGAACTCTGTGTGGGCTGTTCGTCATCCCGGAGAGCTTCTCACTTCTCCAGACAATCTCACTGTTCATGAGGTCAAGATTCTTAAGAAGAAGAAGCACGCCGAGCCTCACTTCCCTGCCAATGCTCCTGAGGATGTCTATGCCACTTCTGACGATGAGGCCTTTGAGATGGAGCCAGGGGCCAAGCCCTCTTGGGTGGCCATGCTCACTGCCAGGGTGAAGAAGACCTTTGGTCTCCAGACTGACATCCATAAGAAGATGTATGAGGCACATTGTCGGTGTCAAAACCGGCGGGTCTCGGGTAGGGGGTCCCGAACCGTGCGTCTAGGCCGGATGGTAACAGGAGGAAAGGGACACGAAGTTTTACCCAGGTTCGGGCCCTCCCGATGGAGGTAAAACCCTACGTCCTGCTTGATTAATATTGATGATATAGGTAGTACAAGAGTAGATCTACCACGAGATCAGAGAGGCTAAACCCTAGAAGCTAGCCTATGGTATGATTGTTGTCCTACGGACTAAAACCCTCCGGTTTATATAGACACCGGAGAGGGTTAGGGTTACACAAAGTCGGTTACAATGGTAGGAGATCTGAATATCCGTATCACCAAGCTTGCCTTCCACGCCAAGGAAAGTCCCTTCCAGACACGGGACGAAGTCTTCAATCTTGTATCTTCATAGTCCAGGAGTCTGACTGAAGGTATAGTCCGGCTATCCGAACACCCCCTAATCCAGGACTCCCTCAGTAGCCCCTGAACCAGGCTTCAATGATGACGAGTCCGGCGCGCAGATTGTCTTCGGCATTGCAAGGCGGGTTCCTCCTCCAAGTACTTCATAGAAGATTTTGAACACAAAGATAGTGTCCGGCTCCGCAAAATAAGTTTCCACATATTGCCATAGAGAGAATAATATTCACACAAATCTAATCTGCTGACGTATTCCGTAGTGTGACACACCACGGCCAAGCCTTTATCCGAGTCGTTTCATTATCCCACCTCAGCGCGTCATGCGAGGCGGTTTCCTTGGCACGTCTTGTTAAAGCAGAGATCGTGTCCCCTTATTTCGAGATTCTCATCAATACGGGCATGGGTAACCCAACCACGCCATTGATTATGGCGCTTGGAGATAAGCGAGTTTTACCAGGCTGGTGGGGACACGTAGTTGCGTCCACCCATATAAGGGGATAAGGATCCACCTTTTCACCTACGCCTTCTTCCTCCTTGCCTATCCATTCTCGCGCACTTGAGCTCCAGCGCCCAAGTCTGCACTCGCACCTCAACCTTCGCCAGCCATGTCCAGAGCGGGAGGCAAGTGGATGGTCTCCTCCATCATGGAGGGACACATCAAAAAGCTGAGGAAGGCCGGATACCTGTCTAACGACATCGCGTACCGGCTTCCCAAAAAGGGGCAGCTCATCCCCACCCCTAGGCCCCATGAGAGGGTCGTGTTCCTCCCCCACTTCCTCCGCGGACTGGGCTTCCCTCTCCACCCATTTGTCTGGGGGCTCATGTTCTACTACGGCCTAGATTTCCACGATCTAGCCCCGAACTTTGTCCTCAACATCTCGGCGTTTATCGTCGTGTGCGAGGCTTTCCTCCGCATCCACCCCCATTTCGGCCTATGGCTCAAGACTTTCAATGTCAAGACGAAGGTGGTGCGCGGCAACCAGGCAGAGTGCGGAGGTGCCATGGTGGGCAAGATGGCCAACGTCCTATGGCTCGAGGGCTCCTTTGTGGAGACCCTGAAGGGGTGGCAATCAGGGTGGTTTTATATCACCGAGCCGTGCGACCCTGAATGGGTCGTAGCCCCCGAGTTTCGATCCGGACCCCCTACGCGGCTTACCTCCTGGAAGGAGACGGGCCTGTCGTGGGGTAAAAAAGGAGAGCTGACCGGACTCCAAACATGCATCCAAACCTTGGTGGACAAGAAGCTCAAACTTGTCAACATAGTCCAGGTTATGCTCATCCGCCTGATCCTCCCGTGTCAACGACGGGCTTTCAACCTGTGGGAGTTCGACCCGGCGCGGCACCAAACTCTGAGCAGGCTCTTCGACACGATGTACAAAGATGCCTGGAAGGTGCTTTTCAAGGGCGCCGAGGCCCCCGCATCTGCTACCGAGGATCACGGATTCAGTACGCAGCATCACGCTCATGTGGTAAGCTGTTTTTTCCTTTTACAGGGCATCAGTTTTTCATAGTTTGACTCCATGCAGGATCTAAGCTCCCTTACCTTTGACAGGATTGGCAGGTGACGTCCGGACAGATCAACTGTCCGGCTCCTTTGCCCAAAGGCCCAGCGGACGCTCGCTTGGCGAAGCTGCTGGTTCCGGCACCCTATGTGGTGCCGGAGAAGAGGGCCGCGAAAAAGGCCACGGGGACTCGAAAGAGTGCCCAGCGCCAGGAGGTGTTGGATCCATCATCCGACGGTTCCGAGGCGCATTCCTCCCGTGAAGACGAGGAGGAAGAAGAAGAGACCTCTCCCCCTCCAGCGGGGGGAGAGAAGAAGAGGAAGGCCACCCTCTCTGGGGAGGCCGGAGGGTCCAAGAAGGGGAAAACCCTTCCTCCGGACTACTCCACTGATGCTGACGATGGTGGAGAGGAGTGGCAGCCCAGGGCCAAGCCCCTGGCAAGATCGTAAGTATCGGATACCAGAGTAATTCATAGTATTCGTTTATTGCACAACTTTCCCTTATGTCGAATATGTTTATGCAGCCCACCCAAAGACCGGCTCGACGCGTCGTCGAGCGACTCACTGGACTCGTCGGATGTGAACTCGCTTCCGACGGCTTCCTCCCCCCGCCCTACGGACGACACCGAAGTGTTGTCCCAACAGGCTCCAATCCGGGAGGAGGTGGTTCTGGAGGCGCCGCAAGGCGACCTCCCGGACTCCAGGAGTAAAGGGGATGAAACCCCCCAGGGCTCTAAGTCTGGCTCAAGGCCGGACACCGCTCCAGAATCTTCAAAGGTTCTAGAGTCCGGCGGGCGACCTCCTGCCAAGAGGAGCAAGCCCACCGTGCCGGTGACCCCCGTCCAACCGGGGGCGCCGGACAATCTGTTGGAGGTGCTCAACGGCGCCTCCATCAACGAGGGGCACCGCACTATTATGAGTGCGGTGGTCCAGAAGGTTCAGTGCGCCAAGAGCGGACTGACTAAAGCTTGTACTAGCCTTTTAACAGGCTTTGAGGTAAGTAAAGAATGTGTAAATAATATTACCACATAGACAGTAGCCCCTGATGCTCTGTTGGGCGTTCGAGAATAAAAGCCAAATAGAGGATCAAAAATTCGCAGGAGTCTAACAAAAAGGAGTCGATATGCGTATGCAGGCTTCTCTGCTGGCGTCTGCCGCACTGACTGCGGAAGTGGACACGCTGAAGCAAAACCTCGAGAAGTCCGAGCAAGAGCTCGGGCGTGCCAGGAAGCAGCTCGAGGAGAAGGAAGGTAAGAAATACCTTGTTTGAATATATATAAAAAGGTGCAATTGCGAAAAATGACAGGATTATCGTGGCTATTGTAGAGGCCACGTCTGAGGTGGCGACCCTTAAGCAAGCGCTGCTCGAGGCCGAGCAGAAGGCGGCCACGGAGCGCACCGAGCGGGAGAAGTATGAGGCCCAGGCCGGCAAGGTGCGGCAAGAGCTCCAGGTTCTCATGAAAAAACATGAGAGTTTGGAGCTTGACTCAAAGACGCGAGCGTTTGGGCTCGCAGCGGCTATTGAAAATGCCTAGTCTGCCAAGACCGAATCCCAGAAGACCCTCCAAGAGTTGGATGAGGTGAAGAAGATAGCGGCGGGTAAGGCATTCTTTATGCAAAGCAAACATATAAACGTGAGTTACTTGTTACTTACCCGAATCCGGAGCTCTCCAGGAGCGTTCGCAGATCTTCCCCGGAGTGTGTCCGATGCCGCCGCATTCTATCGAGCCGAGGAGGGCAGCTCGACAGAGAAGGTGTTCTAGTCTCAGTATGATGAGGCCAGACACCCCGTGCCCCTGAGCGACCAGCTGAAGCAACTGGTCGAGCTCCACAAGGCGGCCGAACAGGCCATGAAGGGCCTCCTAGTTCGGCTGTGGCTTGGAGAGGCTCTGCCTGGGAGCTATTTCGGGCTGGTGTGGCGGCTGGTGGAGGCCTGTCCAAGGCTCGAAGTCATCAAGCGCTCCGTCTGCATTGAAGGTGCCCGTAGGGCCCTTGCCCGTGCTAAGGTGCACTGGGGCAAGCTGGATGCTGAGAAGCTTGTGAAGGACGGGCCACCGCCGGGGAAAGAGCATCGCAAGCCCGAGAATTACTATAAGGATGTTCTGAAGGGTGCCTGCCTTGTGGCGGATGAATGTTCTAGGGATGTAATTTTTGAGTAAAACTCGCTCGTTCTTGTCCTGTGCGCTGAAAACTTGTTCATATGCGCTGAGCAATGCTGTTTGAATTTAAAATATTACCTTCTGTGCGGCTGTTTATCAATTCTGAGAGATGGCGAGTCGTCGGCTTCTGCCCCCGTGCCGCTAGTGCTGGGGTGTTCGGGGATAAACCTGAGCGCTCTTTTTCCCATGTTTGGGTCCTTCGAGGGAGCCGCTCAGCCCAACGAACAAGGCAATCGGACTATAACGCGTGAACACTCTCACTTAGCCATAGAATTCTATAATTTTAAATTTCGGTGAAGCCCCTGGTATTCAGAAGACCGAGTTCGGGGCGCTATCCACGCCTTGGCCGGACAGAGCCGGCTCCTTGCCCTAAGCGGCATAAGTCTTTAGGGACTCGAAAAAACCTCTCGAACAATGACCAACTCTCGCTTCATCATGACAGTCAGTTTTAGCTTTCTCCACTGAGGTGCTCGGCCCAACTCAACCGGGGCACAATCGCAGTGGTTCTCCTAGTGCTACCTTAGCCGATATAGCGGAACGTAAGGCACCAAAACATAGGAGCCGGGCAAACCCAACTATTGACCCAAGACATGATTCGGAGCCGATGCATATAATGCTATAAGTTCGGGGTGCCGCACTTGTGAAAGTGTTCGGACTTCTCACACCATATTGACGGGTACTGAAGCCCCTGGCGCATTTTGGCCGTACCAAATTGTACGGGTGCAACATGTCGTTAAGGAACATATATTTATAAAAAAAGTAGTGCAAAAATATACAAAAGCTATGCATTGTTTATTAAAAATGGCTGCGATCAAAGCAGAATGATACAAATAATGCGATAAGCAAAAAGTTGGACTATTTAACATGTCTGCTCCAGGGGCAAGCTGCGGAATAGTATGCGAAACAGGTATACTGCTCGTGATAGAGACCACCTGGGAGTTCCGTAATGCGGCGTGGCTTGTCTGCCTCCCTGGTTCTTGCATCGTTTGTGCGACAATTGAACTGCCGAACAGGCCTTCCGAAGAATGGAGTCCTGAAAGTAAGATAAAATTAAAAAATCGGCAGCCCCTGGTGCGGTTTAAGCCGTGTTTCGGGCGTGCCGTGATGGTGCCCCTCCCCCTGTACCCATGGTATTTTTAGAGTGTAGTTATGTACGCGAAGCACTAATGTCGCATTGTTGCGAGGGCTGGGGTTGGGGCCGCATTGCTACGCCTACTCGGAACGTGCCAGGCGGTCTTGTTGTAGGTTACTCCGGGCGCGCTTGACAGGGTCCGGGCGTTTAATGGCTGGACTGGAGAACTGCCTGGAGAGGCTGCTTTGTACTTCCGCTGCAAGGGCTGCCGTGTGCTCCTCCGTTCGGAGGGAGCGTTTGGTGTTTCCATTGACCGTAATTACTCCTCGAGGGCCTGGCATCTTGAGCTTAAGGTATGCGTAGTGCGGGACCGCGTTGAACTTGGCGAATGCGGTTCGCCCGAGCAGTGCATGATAGCCACTGCGGAATGGGACTATGTCGAAGATTAACTCCTCGCTTCGGAAATTATTCGGAGAACCGAAGACCACTTCAAGTGTGACTAAGTCTGTACAGTTGGCTTCTACACCTGGTATTACGCCTTTAAAGGTCGTTTTGGTGGGCTTAATCCTCGAGGGATCTATGCCCATTTTCTACACTGTATCCTGGTAAAGCAGGTTCAGGCTGCTGCCGCCGTCCATAAGGACTCTAGTGAGATGAAATCCATCAATAATTGGGTCTAGAACCAATGCGTCGAATCCGCCATGACGGATGCTAGTGGGATGGTCCCTTCGATCAAAGGTGATCGGGCAGGAGGACCATGGGTTAAACTTTGGGGCGACTGGCTCTACCGCGTATACGTCCCTTAACGCGCGCTTCCGCTCCCTTTTGGGAACGTGGGTTGCGTATATCATGTTCACCGTCCGCACTTGTTGGGGAAAACCCTTCTGTCCACTGTTGTTCGGCGGCCGGGGCTCCTCGTCGTCATTGCTATGTAGCCCCTTGTCTTCATTTTCAGGGTTTAACTTGCCTGCCTGCTTAAACACCCAACAATCCCTGTTGGTGTGATTGGCCAGCTTTTCGGGGGTGCCATGTATTTGGCACAAGCAGTCGAGTATTCGATACAAACTGGACGGGCCCCTAGGATTCCTTTTGAATGGATTTTTCCGCTGACCGGATTTAGAGCCTCTGATTCCGGCATTAACTGTCGTATCCTTAGCATTGTCGTCGTTAATCCGGCGCTTCTGCTTGTTGCGACGTGACCTACTGCTACTGTCCCTGGCATCCGAATTACCAGGGTTCTTGGTCATATTGTTGCTACGAGCAAGCCAGCTGTCTTCTCCTGCGCAAAAGTGGGTCATGAGTGTCGTGAGTGCTGCCATAGATTTCGGCTTTTCCTGTCCTAGGTGCTGGGCAAGCCACTCATCACGGATATTGTGCTTGAAGGCTGCTAGGGCCTCTGCGTCCGGACAGTCGACTATTTGATTTTTCTTTGTTAGGAACCGTGTCCAGAATTGCCTGGCCGATTCATCTGGCTGCTGAATTACGTGGCTTAGGTCATCGGCGTCTGGGGGTCGCACATAAGTGCCCTGGAAATTGTCGAGGAATGCGGCTTCCAGGTCCTCCCAACAACTGATTGATCTTGTTGGCAAGCTGTTAAGCCAATGCGGAGCTGGTCCTTTAAGCTTGAGTGGGAGGTACTTGATGGCGTGGAAATCATCGCCGCGGGCCATGTGGATATGAAGGAGATAATCCTTGATCAATACTGCAGGATCTGTTGTGCCATCATATGATTTGATGTTTACGGGTTTGAAACCCTCGGGGATTTGATGATCCATTATTTCGTCTGTGAAGCATAGTGGGTGTGCGGCGCCTCTGTACTGGGCTATATCATGACGTAGCTCCAATGAGCTTTGTCTACTGTGTTCGGCCCTGCCGAATTTGTGGCCGGCATGGCGGTTACCGTCTCGAGCCGTGAGGCGCCCGCGCGATCCGTAGATCGATCTTGTTTGCCTTGTCTTGTCCTCCAACATATCTCGCAGGTCCGGCGCATTTCCCGTGCCTTGGAATGGGGTGCGGCTTGAGTGGAGGGCTAAGAGGCCTCTCTGTCGCGGCCGCGAGGTGGCCGATCGGCCGCATCAAGTGCTTCCTCCTCTAATCGGGGTAGCAACCTGCGCTTTGGGTAGCTCTTGGAGGGGCGTTCGAGTTTATGCTCTTCGGCCGCAAGGACTTCAGTCCATCTGTCGACTAGCAAATCTTGATCAACTTTAAGTTGTTTCTGTTTTTTCTTGAGGCTTCTTGCCGTGGCCATAAGCCTGCGTTGAAAACGCTCTTGCTCGACGGGATCCTCCGGCACGACGAATTCGTCGTCGTTGAGGCTTGCCTCATCTTCGGAGGGAGGCATATAATTATCGTCCTCGACCTCTCTGTCAGCCGCTCTCTCATGAGGGCTGGTTTCTCCATCCTCCTGTGCTAAATCTTGCTGGAGGGGGTTTTCTTCGGCACTTTCCGGAGTATTATTATCTCCCGTGCTGGACTCACCGTATTTGTTTTGGCGGGATTTTGAGCGGCGCCGCTGACGCCGGTGCTTAGGCTGTTTTTTGGAGGGGTCATCCTCCGTTGTTCCATCGCCATCTCCTTCTTTTGGGGTGTCCACCATGTATATGTCATATGACGAGGTGGCTTTCCAGGGCCTGATAGGCGCTGGTTCTTCATCATTTCCTTCATCGGCGTCCATACCGTCGATGTCTTCGGAGTCAAAGTCGAGCATGTCGGTTAAGTCGTCGACAGTGGCTACAAAGTGGGTGGTGGGTGGGCTTTGAATTTCTTCATCGTCCGAATCCCAACCTTGCTGACCGTAGTCCGGCCAGGGCTCTCCTGATAAAGAGAGAGACTTCAGTGTCTTCAGAATATCGCCGAAAGGCGAGTGCTGAAAGATGTCTGCGGTGGTAAACTCCATGATCGGCGCCCAATCGGATTCGATCGGCAGGGGCGCGGAGGGTTCGGAGTCCGGATAGGAGTCTGGCTCCTTGGAGTCACGAGTCTCGCGGAGTGCGGGGCTGGTGTTTGGCTCAATCGCCGTTGGGATCGCAGCCCCCGAGGTGGAGTCCAACCACCCATCCTCGATCGGCGCAGTTGGCTCCGGCTTAAGGGTCGAAGCTGATGCGGGTGCGGCCTCCAGGGCACTGTTCGGTGGCAGAGCTAGATCATGCTCGTTGGGACAGTGCGGCGCGCTCGGCAGTGGCTCAAATCCGTCGAAGATCAAGTCCCCGCGGATGTCAGCCGTGTAGTTTAGATTCCCGAATCTGACCTGACGGCCAGGGGCGTAGCTTTTGATCTGCTCCAGATGGCCAAGTGAATTGGCCCGCAGTGCGAAGCCGTCGAAGACGAAGATCTGTCCGGGGAGGAAGGTCTCACCCTGGACTGCATCACTATTGATGATTGTAGGAGCCATCGAGCCTGACGGCGACGACACAGAGGAACTCTCAATGAAAGCACCAATGTCGGTGTCAAAACCGGGGATCTCAGGTAGGGGGTCCCGAACTGTGCATCTAGTCCGGATGGTAAAAGGAGGCAGGGGACACGAAGTTTTACCCAGGTTCGGGCCCTCTCAATGGAGGTAAAACCCTACGTCCTGCTTGATTAATATTGATGATATGAGTAGTACAAGAGTAGATCTACCACGAGATCAAAGAGGCTAAACCCTAGAAGCTAGCCTATGGTATGATTGTTGTCCTACGGACTAAAACCCTCTGGTTTATATAGACACCGGAGAGGGTTAGGGTTACACAAAGTCGGTTACAATGGTAGGAGATCTGAATATCCGTATCGCCAAGCTTGCCTTCAACGCCATGGAAAGTCCCTTCCGGACACGGGACGAAGTCTTCAATCTTGTATCTTCATAGTCCAGGAGTCCGGCTGAAGGTATAGTCCGGCTATCCGAACACCCCCTAATCCAAGACTCCCTCACACATGTCAATGAGAAGCTTGCACGACGTCGCGAAATTGCAATGATGAAGCACCTCAATATGCCGGTTCAAAGTGGCTCTGAGAAGAGCATCACCCCAGAGGAGCATTGGATTTCAACCCATAGCACCTGGACTGATGATGAGGCCCCTCCCCAGCCATCCACCTCTTTTGCTGCTGCTGACAATGCCATGGAGGAATTCGATCACGACGATGATGACGACTCTGCTGATGAGGATCCAGATGCGACCGAGGAGTCAGAGGAGGACTACTGAGCTTTGGGACGCTAGCTTCGCTCTTTTCCTTTTTGGTGTCTTGATGCCAAAGGGGGAGAGGGTCCTATAGGTCTCGGGCTATAGGTCTCGGGATTTGCATGGGTTTCTCGTTTCCTCGTGTTTCTCTTTAGTGTTGAATTCTTGCTGTGTGTGAGACTTATGCTACTTATTATTGCTTTCAATTCGTCGGTTATTATTATTATTATTATTATTATTATTATTATTATTATTATTATTATTATTATTATTATTATTATTATTATTATTATTGCTATCTATCATATTATGTGCTTAGAGTGGCGAGTCTATAAAATCTAGGGGGAGTCTAGGCCTGAAAGTGTGCCCATGCTTTCTAACAACTTGTTCATATTGGGGCACACATCTAGGGGGAGTTCTGACTAGATTTCATAGACTTCTCTCTTGCAAATCGCGTTGTTGTCATCATCCACCAAAAAGGGGGAGATTGAAAGGGCATTTCCCTACTTTATGTTTTGGATGATGATGACAACCCGTTGTTGGTCTAATCTTGTGCTAAATGTTTCAGGTTCTTGACGCTTAGGCCTACATCGGAAAGCTATTCTCTCTCGTAGGAAAAGATCAAAGACGGAGTCCCCTATGCTTTTTATCTCTTTGGTCGTAGGGAACCCGTACTATCAAGAGGGAATCCTCATTAGAAAGAACTGGGGGAATCTATTCACGTACACCTTCATCTCCCCTCCTTTGTCTTTCTCAGGTGTGAGAGAGAGAGTTTCCCTTATCTCTTCCCTTATATACTTCTGCTCACTGTTTCTGCCCAGCGGTTGTACCGCTCTTTGGAGCGGTTGTACCGCTGGGTCTTGACGCTCACCAGCTTTGATCGAGCGGTTGTACCGCTGCCTCCGGGCGGTGGTACCGCCACCTTGCTCTGCAAAAGCTAGGGCGGTGGTTCCGTCCATGCCCGCTCAAGTACCACTCGAGCTTCTGTTTTGATGCGGTTCTCGGGCGGTAGTGGCCCGGTTGGTCTGGTCGTTCCTCGATGACCGGTACCAATGGTGGTCCGAGCGGTTCTTCCGCTCTGAACTTAGCTGCCCAAGAGCTCAAGGCCATGCGGTTGTTCCGGCCATGCACCGCTCTAGTACCGGTCAAGCTTCTGTTTTCATGCGGTAGTTGTGCGGTGGCTAGGTGGTTAGTCCGGCTATTTTCTTAATAGGTACTACTGCCTGCTGGCCCGGTTGTACCACCTGGTAGGGTTCTGCAGATACACCGTGAGTCCCGGTTGTACCGCTGCAGTGCAAAAAACAGAGTAACGGCTGAAATCTTAGGGTTGCTATATAAGGGTGCTTCTCCCACCTACCACTCCCACCTTTGACCTCTCTCACTCCACCATTAATGCAACTCAAGCTCTCTTGCCCGATCTCTCTCTCTCTCTAGCCACTCAAACTTTTTGATTTGCTAGGTATTGAAGGAGACCTAGATCTACACTTCCACCAAAGGATATTTGCTTCCCCCATACTTTCTTGTGTGGATTTTGTTACTCTTGGGTGTTTGAGCACCCTAGATGGTTGAGGTCACCTCAGAGCAATATTCCATTGTGGTGAAGCTTCATGGTTTCGTTGGGAGCCTCCAATTAAGTTGTGGAGAGAGCCCCAACCTTGTTTGTAAAGGTTCGGTCGCCGCCTTCAAGGGCACCAATAGTGGAATCACGGCACCTCGCATTGTGTGAGGGCGTGAGGAGAATACGGTGGCCCTAGTGGCTTCTTGGGGAGCATTGTGCCTCCACACCACTCCAACGGAGATGTACTTCCCTTCAAAGGAAGGAACTTCGGTAACACATCCTCGTCTTCACCGGCTCCACTTTTGGTCTTCTCCTCCCTTTACTTTTGCAAGCTTACTTGTGTTCCTTTCCTTGCTTGCTTGTGTGCTTGTATGTGTTGCATCATATAGGTTGCTCACCTAGTTGCATATCTAGACAACCTACTTTGATGCAAAGTTTAATTTGGTAAAGAAAAGCTAAAAATTGTTAGTTGCCTATTCACCCCCCTCTAGTCAACTATATCAATCTTTTCAGGCTCCAAACCCGATCAATGGAAAAAGCCATTCAAGGCAAACAGAGATGGCCCATCTAGTCTAGACAGAATACTTGATCAGCCTTGCCAGATTCATGGCACCCCCAATAAACCCGCCAATCATACCAACAAAAATTGTTGGGTCTTCAAACAAGCCGGCAAGCTTAACGCCGAACACAAGGGAAAGGGTCGCCAAGCGACGACGACGACCAAGAGTCTCGTCAGCCGAACACAGGGGGACAGAAGCAATTCCCCCCAAGGTAAAAACGATGAACATGATATATGTCACACATGTCCCTAGGAGGGAGCGCAAACGCGCACTACAGGACATCTACGCCATAGAGCCGGTCGCCCCCAAATTTAACCCATGGTCGGCTTGTCCGATCACCTTCGATCGAAAGGACCACCCAACCAGTATCCGTCACGGAGGTTCGGCATCTCTAGTCCTTGATCTAATCATCGGCGGATTCCACCTTACGCGAGTCCTCATGGATGGTGTCAGCAGTCTCAATCTACTTTATCAAGACACTGTCCGCAAAATGGGCATTGTTCCGTCAAGAATCAAGCCCACTAGAACTACCTTCAAGGGAGTAATACCTGGCAAAGAGGCCCGCTGTACGGGCTCAATCACGCTGGAAGCAGTCTTCGGCTCGCCAGGCAACTCCCGAAGCGAAGACTTGATCTTCAACATCGTCCCCTTCCGCAGCAGCTATCACGCACTGCTCGGACGAACCGCTTTTTCCCGCTTCAATGCGGTCCCGCATTATGCCTATTTGAAGCTCAAGATGCCCGGTCCACGTGGCGTCATTACAATCAATGGAAACATGAAGCGCTCCCTCCGTACTGAGGAGCACACAGCGGCCATTGCGGCCAAAGTACAAAGCAACCCTATCAAGCCGCACATCCCCTTGGCTATTAGGCCATCGGGCTTCACGCAGGACCGGTCAGTTCTACATAGCGGTAGTCAGGCAACTTGAGGGCTGGATTAGCAGCCTAGCCTCTGTCAACCGCCACGTACATCAGCGAAATCCGTACCGCGCGTGCACAATTATGCACTCAAAATACCTTGGGCATCAGCGGAGGCAATATACGGACAAGCCTATACAAAGGTTCGACCTTATGCGGCCTTGCCCTTTCTTTAATCATCTTTTCCTGTTTTACCACAGGTGAATCAAAACCTACTCATTCTTCGGACTAGCGAGGACTCTTTCCGAGCCCGGTTCCATATACATGGCCGAAGACCATTCCATTTAAGGAATCTTTTTTATTTGGGCAAAAGCGGCGCAGACGTGCGGTAGGAAGGTGCAAAGCATTTTTGCGGACCACAACTTCGCTCAAGAACCTGTATAGAGCTTTTTCCTTAGCCCTAGACCCCCGGCATGTAATATGGCCTTGGTGATTATGGTAGCTTCTGTAAGATTACGTTTTGACGTATCAATCAGATTTCAGTGAACCAAAGTTCTTATTCGGTATCTTTTTTATTCTGCCTGTCAAGTGGTCTCACGTACACACCTCGGCATAAAATTGCTAGGGGCTCTACAAGGCAACATATGTGTTTCCAAACAAAAGTCCGAATAGCTTCACAACACAAATCGGCATCCTGAGCTCGGCATTATATGCATCGGCTCTAAATCATGTCTTTGGTCAATAGTTGGGTTGCTCGGCTCCTGTGCTTGCTGCCTTACATTCCGTCTAATCGACTAGGGTAGTAAAGGGAGAACTACTGCGATTGTGTTTCTGGTTCGTCCGGTTAAGCACCTCAGTAGAGAAAGCCGAAAACTGACTGTCATGATGCGGCGAGAGCTGGTCAGCCACTCGGCGATTCACTACAATCCTTAGCGTTTTTTCCGTATTACACGAAGGACCATTTCCCGGTCACACATGTAACACATCTGCATCAGGGTAGCCGCGTACATACTAGGGGCTACCTAATAGACCCATTGTCAAACTCCTATAGCTAAGTGAGAGCAATAAAACCGAATAGTATGATTGCCTAGTTCGCCGCACTAACACCTCCTTCAAGGACCAAGACGTTGGGTTAAGTGTAGTTATGTGCAATTTCGAACACCCCAGTAGCATCTACATGGGAGCCGAAGCCGATGACTGGGAACTCTCAGAAACAATAAAACAGCCGCGCAGGAGGATAAAAACTTTTCACCAAGGAATGAATATATTACAAAACACTTCATTTATAACACAAATTCCCGGACAGTCCGGAATCTTTTATTTGAACACTATGTCCTTAGAGCATTGGCCCTCTATAAGGCGAGCACCTTTTAGCACATCCTTAAAATAGTGCTCTGGTGTGCGGTGGGCCTTCCTTTTGGGAGGACCCTCGACCGCCACCTTTTCGGCATTCATTTTGACCCAGTGCATCTTGACACGGGCGAAAGCCATACGCGCTCCTTCCATGCAGGACCACCTCTTGACAGCGTCAATCCGGGGCAGCGCATCGACGAGACGCCGCATGAGGCCGAAGTAGTTGCCCAGAACGGCTTCAGCAGGCCACAACCGGACGATGACATCCTTCATGGCCACGCTAGACATCTTATGCAGCTCCGCCCATTGTGCCATCCGGTCATTTAGTAGTAGGGGATGCTCCTGGTACACAAACTGCGACCAGAAGAGCTTCTCTGACTCGTACCCCTCCTCGGACTGGAAGAATTGGGCGGCGTCTGTAGCACTCATCGGCAGACCCACATATGCATCTGGAGAACTCCACAGTCGATTAAGCAAGGCATACTTTCAGTCCCCAAATTTAGCCTGTAAAAGAAAAGGCTTACCAGCCGCTATCTGACCGGCTTGATGGATTTCCTCGCGCGCTGCGCGGGATTCGGACCGTGCCTCCGAAGCATCTTGAAGGGTCTTGGCGAGTTCGGTCACCTTTGCTTTGTTTTCCGTTTCCAGGGACTCGCACTTGGTGGCAGTCTCCTTGAGCTTTTGCTCCATCTCAGTCACCCGTTCCTCAAAATGGCGCCAAGCGGCCTGTTCGGCCGTTCAGTCCACAGCCGCCTTGTCAGTAGCCGCCTGGCTTACCCTTGCCTGCTCCTTGGCTTGAGCAAGCTCGCCCCTAAGGGTCTCCACCGCGGCGGCACCATCTGTACAACCATGCACTATAAAGCTCTTCAACTTCCACAAAAGCACGGAAATAAACAGGCATACAACAAGATGTATCTTATACCTTGCGCTTGGTCGAGCCGCGTGTTAACAAGGACTAGATCCTCATCGGCTCGCTCAAGTTTTCGTTTGAGTTCGGAAATCTCCGCTGACTGGGCAGTCGCCGCTAACAGAGAGGCCTCTTTTGAAATTCAAATAAAATAGCATGTTACCACCTGGCAATTGATTATTGATCCTCTGCTCGCTTTTCTTTCAGAAAACCGAATAGAGTCTCAGGGGCTACTATCTATATACGGGCATATTTCTCATAAAAAAAGATCAAAAACATTACATTGCACACCTCAAAGCCTACTAGCAGGCTGGAGAAGGCTTCATTCAGTCCGCTCTTGGCAGACTGAATCTTCTCAGACACCGCACCCATCAGGATGCGGTGCTCGTCTAGGATGGATGCACTTTGACGAGCATCCGTCGTGGTATTCGGCACCTCCGGATTAGCAAAGGTCGCCGCTCCCTTTTCTCTCACAGGGGGTCATTCACCAGACTTCGAGGCCGTATTGGTCTCCGGAGCAGTCTGCGGCTGGGGGATGGATTGACCGGGGCCCTTGTCGCCGGTCTCCATGAGGACCGTCCTCCCTGGCCCTCCGGCAGCCGAGGTATTACCCTATGGCACCGTTAAATCGCCCCCCACGTCTCTTCAAGGCTTCGGGAGGGCCTATGAGACGACACCTTGGCATCATCCGCCTTAGTCGACGGGGAGGCTAATGGAGGCGACCCGCTCTCCATCATCTTCGGTGGCAGATCCCTCGAGGACGAAGATAGTGGGGGAAGATCGCGGGCCAGACTAAAAGATAGAACTTAGAGTTATCATCACAGTTTATTGATTGAATAAGTGCGAAAAATCCCGGACCACTTACGAGTCGGCTTGGGGCTTACTCCGGCGCCGGTGCTTCAGGGCAACCTCGGCGTCTGAACCCGAGTCATCGGGGAGGGTAATTTTGTCCCTCTTGGATGCTTCGCCTTCCAGGTCTTCGGAGGCCGCTCTCTTTTTACCCTTGCGGGGAGGATCTTCTTCCTCCTCCTCCTCCTTGTTGTTATCATCACCCTCATGAGAGGACTGGGCATCAGCATCTCCGGACATTGCGTGCGAAGTGCTCCTCCCTTTTCTTCTTCTTGTCCTTCTTTGTCGGTGCCTGGTATGGCGCCGGGACCAGCATCCTCATTAGAAGAGGATTGGCTGGGTCTTCGGGGAGCGGGGCCGGACACCGGATCTGCTCCGCCTTCTTAATCCATACCTGTAAGGGGCTGGACTACTTAGCACCTCTCCCTCGGGTTTTTGAAGCCTATTGGTGTTCGGAGTTTTTAGAATTTACCTCGGAGGACGGATGGTTGTAGTCGAGGCCGGTGTCGTTTGAGGACCTTGGCCACGATTTCTGCTTCTTAAAAAGCAGCTTCCAGATCCCCTTATGTGTTGTGCCATAGAACCGTTGTAGGGTGAGCGGCCCTTCCGGGTTGAACTCCCACATCTTGAGGGGCCGCCTCTGGCAGGGAAGTGCTCGGCGGATCAGCATCACTTGGACTACATCAGCAAGGGTAAGGTCCTTTGCTATCATGCTCTTGACGCGCTTCTGCAGCTGCAACACCTCAGGGACCGACCCCTAGTTCGGACTCTTGTCGGTCCAGGATGTAAGCCTCGGCGGGGGTCCAGATCTAAAGGCTGGTGCGACCGCCCACTTCAAGCCGCGGGGCTCTGTAATATAGAACCATTCCTGTTGCCATATTTTGACGGTGTACACAAAGACTCCCTTTGGCCAATCGACTTTGGGAAGCTTGCTCACCATGGCGCCACCACAGCCCGCATGTTGCCCATTGACTACCTTTGGTTTCACATTAAAAATCTTGAGCCATAAGCCGAAATGTGGAGGGACACGGAGGAAAGCTTCACACACGATGATAAACACCGAGATGTGAAGGAACGAATTTGGAGCCAGATCGTGAAAATCCATCCCGTAGTAGAACATGAGACCCCTTACAAAGGGGTGAAGGGCAAATCTGAGTCCACGGAGGAAGTGGGGGATAAACACCACCCTCTCACCGGGCCCCCGAGTGGGAATGACTTGCGCCGGATCGGGCAGCCTATGCTCGATTTCCGCGGTCAAATACTGCGCTTCCTGTAGCTCCTTGATGTTCTCCTTCGTGACGAAGGAGGGCACCCACTTGCCTTGAGAACCGGCCATGGTCGGAGGAGTTGTCGGGAAGGAAAGAGCTTGGAGTTTGGGTGCTGGAGCTCGGGGATGGAGAGGCAAAGAGAATGAGGCGTGGGGTGGAACAAATGGGTTCTCTCCACTTATATGGACGGCGAATATCAAGCGTCCCCTCCCTCGAGCCTTAAAACTCGCATGTTCTCAAGTGGTCATGCGAACCGCACGGTTAGGTTACCAAAACTCGTATTGATGAGAATCCCATAATAAGGGGGCGCGATCTCTGCTTTGACAGTACGTGTCGCCGGAGGTTGTGTATGTAAGCGCGAAACGGGAGGCCGAAAAACGGTTCGAAGTAATAAAGTGGCTGGATGTAACATCTTATCCATGAAATCATCAGAAGACGGAGTTTATCTGTATTTTACCTTTATGTTTAAGGATGGTCACTATTATACAAAGCCGGATTTAGTACTGATGGTCAACTGCTTTGAAGTGTTCATAGGAGGAACCCGCCTTGCAATGCCGAAGATAATCTGCACGCCGGACACATCGTCATTGGAGACTGGTTCAGGGGCTACTGAGGGAATCCAGGATTATGGGGTCCTCGGGCGGCCGGGCTATGTGACAGGGGCCGGACTAATGGGCCATGGAGATACAAGACATAAGACTTTCCCCCATGTCCGTATGGGGCTCTCCTTTGTGTGGAAGGAAAACTTGGCGTGTGGATATGAATATTCCTTTCTCTGTAAACCAACTCTGTACAACCCTAGCCCTCTCCGGTGTCTATATAAACTGGAGGGTTTAGTCCGTAGAGGCAATCATAATCATATAGGCTAGACATCTAGGGTTTAGACATTACAATCTCGTGGTAGATCAACTCTTGTAACCCCTATACTCATCAAAGTCAATCAAGTAGGATGTAGGGTATTACCTCCATTAAGAGGGCCTGAACCTGGGTAAACATCATGTCCCCTGTCTATTGTTACCTTCGATCCTTAGACGCATAGTTCGGGACCCCCTACCCGAGATCTACCGGTTTTGACACCGACAACGGGTTCTAGATTGGTTTTCGGTGGCTACAGAGCGTTGCAGCAGCGGAACTTCTGATCTAGGTTAACCCCGAAGTGTTTCAGAATATTTGGGAATTTATAGTGCAAAGAGGGGGTGCGGGAGGCCACCGAGGTGGGCACAACCCACCCTGGCGCGCCCTGGTGGGTTGTGACCCCTTGGGGCACCCCCTAGGTGCTGCTCTGGCCCATCGGGAGTCTTCTAGTCCATAAAAAATCCACAGAAAGTTTCGCGGTGTTTGGACTCCGTTTAATATTGATTTTCTACGAAGTAAAAACAAGCAAAAAACAGCAACTGGCACTGGTCCCAAAAAATGATATAAAGTTGCTATAAAATGATTGTAAAACATCCAAGAATGATAGTATATTGCATGAATACTTCATAAATTATAGATACGTTGGAGACGTATCAAGGGTTATATTATGGATGAAGAAAGTGCTAGAGACTTTTTTGCTTGCAATGATAGAGATGATCTTAATAAACTATTAGCTAAGCTGAAAGAAAAGTCTTTGAATGCTAGAATGCAATATGATCCTAAGTTTGCTACTTCACGTATCTTTGTTACTGATAAGGATTATGAATTCTCTGTCAATCCTGAGTTAATTACTTTGGTTGAGTCTGATCCTTTCTATGGTTATGAATCTGAAACTGTTGTGGCACATCTTACTAAAGTGAATGATATAGCCACCCTATTTACTCATGAGGAAAAAAATTGCTATTACTATATTCTTAAGTTGTTACCTTTCTCATTAAAGGGTGATGCTAAATTATGGTTTAATTCTCTTGCTCCTGGTTGTGTGCGTAGTCCCCAGGATATGATTTACTACTTTTCTGAAAAATATTTCCCTGCTCATAACAAACAAGCTGCTTTAAAGGAAATATTTAACTTTGTGCAAAATGAAGAAGAGAGTGTCCCACAAGCTTGGGGGAGGCTTCTCCAATTACTTAATGCTTTGCCTAATCATCCTCTCAAGAAAAATGAAATACTTGATATCTTTTATAATGGACTAACAGATGCTTCTAGGGACCACCTAGATAGTTGTGATGGTTGTGTTTTCAGGGAACAAACTTTTGAGCAAGCTGAATTGCTATTGAATAATATATTTATTAATGATAATGATTGGACACTTTCTGAACCAACTCCTAAGCCAACTCTGAAGAAAAGAGGTATTCTATTTCTCAGTCCCGAAGATATGCAAGAGGCAAAGAAATCTATGAAAAAGGGTATTAAAGCTGAAGATGTTAATAATTTACCGCCTATTGAATAAATATATGGTCTTGATAATGCGAGACAGGTAGTAGAGGTAAATTCTCTCTATAGATTTGATGAAGGTGATATTCCTCGTAATAAGTCTGCTAGTCAATGCTTGGATGAGTTTGATAATTTTCTTGTTAAACAAGAAAATTTCAATGCTTATGTTAGTAGACAATTGAAACGCAATGCTCACATGCTTGACTGCTTGGGTTATTATATGAGTAGAACTGTTAATGATCTTAAGCCTATTAGTAAGCATGCTTCCATGGTTAAAACTCAAGTAGAACATGTACTTAAGGCACAAGATGATTTTCTCAGTGAGTTGAATAGTAAGAATAATGATAATGCTATTAGAGTTATGACTAGAGGTGGTAAGATGACTCAAGAACCTTTGTATCCTGAGGGCCATCCAAAGAGAATTGAGCAAGATTTTTAGAGAATTAATACTGATGCATCTAGTCCTAGTAATAAGAAGAAAAAGAAAACTGATATGACTTTGCATGCTTCTAGTGAACATGTTATAGATACACTTGAGAATCCCAATGATATTTATATTTCTGATGCTGAGACACAATATGGTGATGAACATGAACCTAGTGATAATGTTAATGATGATGTTCATGTTGATGCTCAACCTAGTGATGATAATGATGTGGAGGTTGAACCTGCTGTTGATCTTGATAACCCACAATAAAAGAATCAACGTTATGATACGAGAGACTTTGTTGCTAGGAAACACGGTAAAGAAAGAGAACCATCAGTTCGGAAACCCATGCCCTTTCCTCCTAACCATCCAAGAAAAAGGATGATGAGGATTTTGAGCGCTTTGCGGAAATGACTAGACCTATCTTTTTGCGTATGTGTTTGACTGATATGCTGGAAATGTCTCCTTATGCTAAGTATACGAAAGATATTGTTACAAATAAAAGAAAGATACCTGAAGCTAAAATTTCCGCCATGCTTCCTAATTATACTTTTGAGGGTGGAATACCAAAGAAACTTGGAGATCCAGGAGTACCAACTATACCATGCTCCATTAAAAGAAATTATGTTAAAACTGCTTTATGTGATCTTGGAGCTGGTGTTAGTGTTATGCCTTTCTCTTTATAGCGTAGACTTGAATTGAATAAGTTGGAACCTACTGAAATCTCTTTGCAAATGGTTGATAAATCAACTGCTATACCCATCAGTATTTGTGAGGACGTGCCTGTTGTGGTTGCAAATGTTACTATTTTAGCGAACTTTGTTATTCTTGATATTCCCAAGGACGATAGTATGTCGATCATCCTTGGTAGACCCTTTTCGAATACTGTAGGGGCTGTTATTGATTGCAACAAAGGCAATGTCACTTTTCATGTTAATGGTTATGAGCATACGATACACTTTCCGAAGAAACAACCTCAAGTTCATAGTATCAATTCTATTGGAAAATTTTCAACTATTACTATTGGAGGATTTGAATTCCCTCTCCCTACTGTCAAAAAGAAATATGATATTCTTATTGTTGGGGACATGCATATCCCCGTTGAGGTAACCTAGTGTTATTCGAAAATTCTCCAATTTCATGTTATTCGAAAGCAGTTTGTTAATAAGACTTGATCAACCTTGTTAACGGATTCCTTTTAATGGGCATGAGATGGATGAATTTATAAAGCACAAGCTTCTGTACCTACTTTTTACTTTCTGTTATTTAGAATAATAAAGCAAAAAGAGTATTATCTGTTTGTTTTCTGAATTATCCGTGCAATACAAAAAGTCCCAAAAATAGAAGTTCTCCAAATGCCCTGAAAATTTAGTATGATTTTTTATAGAATATTTGAGAATTTTTGGCACTGAGAACACCCAAGAGGGCTGTACCATTGGACCACAAGGGTGAAGGGCGCGCCCTACCCCCTGGGCGCCCCCCTGCCCTATGGGTCCCATGTTGGTCCCCGTCACTTATTCCAGCACACATCCACTTCGTCTTCCTCTAGAAAAAATCATCACGTAGCTTGATCTCCTTGTGCAAAGCTCAATTTGCAAAACTGTTTTGGGGGATTGTTCTTCAGTATGTGACTCCTCCAATGGTCCAATTAGTTTTTGTTCTAGTGCTTTATTTATTGCAAATTTTTGCTGCTATAGTGACCTTGTTCTTGAGCTTGCATGTCCAATTTATATGGTCCAAAGTAGTTTTAATGCATGATATAGCCTGTAGGCACTTGTGGGAGTAGTTGCTATCAATCTTGTTGAGTTTGGTTCACTTTTATTTCCAGTCACTAAAAATTTTAGAAATTTTCAGAGGAAGAAAATGATGAGGAGATTGTTGAGAGGCTCTTCGGGCCGGGGTTTGAAGGAAAATGAAAATGAGGAGAAGAAGAATCCCAAGTACAACCTTCCTCGCACCATGGAGGTCCGGCCGTCTGAATGGCCAAGTGATGCATTCTTGTGTTGGGGAATGCAATATTTCAAAAAATTTACCTACGATCACGCAAGATCTATCTAGGAGATGCACAACAACGATAGGGGAGAGTGTGTCTACGTACCCTCGTAGACTGAAAGCGGAAGCATTTAGTAATGCGGTTGATGTAGTCGAACGTCTGCACGATCCAACCGATCCAAGTATCGAACGTACGGCACCTCCGCGATCTGCACACGTTCAGGTCAGTGACGTCCCTCGAACTCTTGATCCAGTTGAGGCCGAGGGAGAATTCCGTCAGCACGACGGCGTGGTGACGGTGATTATGAAGTTACCGATGCAGGGCTTCGCCTAAGCACTGCAACGATATGACCGAGGTGTGTATCTGTGGAGGGGGGCACCACACACGGCTAAAAGATCAACTTTTGTGTCTATGAGGTGCCCCCTCCCATGTATATAAAGGGGGCAGGGGGGGGGCGGAGGAGGCCGGCCAAGGGTGGCGCGCCCAAGGGGGGAGTCCTACTCCAAGTAGGATTCGGGCCCTCTTTCCTACTTCCACAAGGAGAAGGGGGTAAGGAGTAGGAGAATAGAAGGAAAGGAGGGGACGCCCCCCTAGCCCTAGTCCAATTCGGTTTGGGCTAGGGGGGGGGGCGCACGCCACTCCTTGGCCTGCCTCCTCTCTTCCACCATTAGGCCCATGAGGCCCAATAACTTCTCGGAGGGGGTTCCGGTAACCCCCGGTACTCCGAAACTCATCGGAAACGACCCGAACCATTCTGGTGTCCGAATGTAACCTTACAATATATGAATCTTTATGTCTCGACCATTTCAAGACTCCTCGTCATGTCTGTGATCTCATCCAGGACTCCAAACAAACTTCGGTCATCAAATCACATAACTCATAATACAAATCATCATCGAACGTTAAGCATGCGGACCCTATGGGTTCGAGAACTATGTATACATGACCGAGACACATCTACGATCAATAACCAATAGTGGAACCTGGATGTTCATATTGGCTCCTACATATTCTACAAAGATCTTTATCGGTCAAACCGCATAACAACATACGTTGTTCCCTTTGTCATCGGTATGTTACTTGCCCGAGATTCGATCGTTGGTATCATCATACCTAGTTCAATCTTGTTACTGGCAAGTCTCTTTACTCGTTCCGTAATGCATCATCCCGCAACTAACTCATTAGTCACATTGCTTGCAAGGCTTATAGTGATGAGCATTACCGAGAGGGCCCAGAGATACCTCTCCGATACACGGATTGACAAATCCTAATCTCGACCTATGCCAACTCAACAAACACCATTGGAGACACCTGTAGAGCATCTTTATAATCAGCCAGTTATGTTGTGACATTCGAAAGCACACAAGGTGTTCCTGCGGTATTCGGGAGTTGCATAATCTCATAGTCAGAGGAACATGTATAAGTCATGATGAAAGCAACAACAATAAAACTAAATGATCATTTATGCTAAGCTAACGGATGGGTCTTGTTCATCACATCATTCTCTAATGATGTGATCCCATTCATCAAATGACAACACATGTCTATGGTCAGGAAACTTAACCATCTTTGATTAACGAGCTAGTCAAGTAGAGGCATACTAGGGACACTCTGTTTATACTATGTATTCACACATGTACTAAGTAAACCTGGGCAAACGTCGGGCCGGGCCGGGTTTCGGGCCGGGCTTGTAAAAGCCCGACCTTCATTTCTCAAGCCCGAGCCCGGCCCGAAGCCCGAAATACTCCCTGATTTCAAGCCCGAGCCTGGCCCGAACTCAAGCCCGAAGCCCGAAAGCCCGGCCCGAATGGTGTTTTTTAGTACGTGTACGTGCAAGCCCGGCCCGAAGCCCGAAAACCCGGCCCGAAAAAGAGAAAAAGAGAAGTCCGGGCCTGGCCCGAACTACCTTTCCGGGCTGCAAAACAGAGCCCGAGCCCGGCCCGAGTGTCAAGCCCGGCCCGGCCCGGCCCGGGTTTTTCGGGCCGGGCTCGGGCCGGGTCGTCGGGCCGGGCTGCCCATGCCCGGGATTAGTACTAAGTTTCCGTTTAATACAATTCTAGCATGAATAATAAACATTTATCATGATATAAGGAAATATAAATAACAACTTTATTATTGCCTCTAGGGCATATTTCCTTCAGTCTCCCACTTGCACTAGATTGAATAATCTAGTTCACATCATCATGTGATTTAACACCAATAGCTCACATCTTTATGTGATTAGTTCACATCTCCATGTGACTAACACCCAAAGGGTTTACTAGAGTCAGTAATCTAGTTCACATCGCTATTTGATTAACACCAAAAGTGTACTAAGGTGTGGTGATGTTTTGCTTGTGAGAGAATATTAGTCAATGGACCTATCACGTACAGAGCCGTATGTATTTTGCAAATTTTCTATGTGTACAATTCTCTGCATGGAGCTACTCTAGCTAATTTCTCCCACTTTTAATATATATCCAGATTGAGACTCAGAGTCTTCCGGATCAGTGTAAAAGCTTGCATTGACGTAACTCTTTATTACCTCCATAACCAAGAAATATTTCCTTAGTCCCCTTAGGTAACTAAGGATAAGTTTGACTGCTGTCCAGTGATCCACTCCTGGATCACTATCGTACCCCCTTGCCAAACTCATGGCAAGGTACATAATAGGCCTGGTACACAACCTAGCATACTTTATAGAACCGATGGCTGAGGCATAGGGAATGACTTTCATTCTCTTTTCTATTTTCTGTTGTGGTCGTGTTTTGAGTCTTCCTCAACTTTACACCTTGCAATACATGCAAGAACTCCTTCTTTGACTGTTCCATTTTGAACTACTTCAAAATCTTGTCAAGGTATGTACTCATTGAAAAAATCTTATCAAGCGTCTTGATCTATCTCTATAGATCTTGATGCCCAATATGTAAGCAGCTTCGCCGAGGTCTTTCTTTGAAAAACTCCTTTCAAACACTCCTTTATGCTTTCTAGAAAATTCTACATCATTTCCGATCAACAATATATCATTCACATATACTTATTAGAAAGGCTGTAGTGCTCCCATTCACTTTCTTGTAAATACATGCTTCACCGCAAGTCTGTATAAAACTATATGCTTTGATCAAATCATCAAAGCATATATTCCAACTCCGAGATGCTTGCACCAGTCCATAGATGGATCGCTGGAGTTTGCACACTTTGTTAGCACCTTTAGGATTGAGAAAACATTCAGGTTGTATCATATACAACTCTTCTTTAATAAATCCATTAAGGAATACAATTTTGACATCCATTTGCCAGATTTCATAAAATGCGGCAACTGCTAACATGATTCGGACATACTTTTAAGCATCAATACGAGTGAGAAAATCTCATCGTAGTCAACACCTTGAACTTGTCGAAAACCTTTGCGACAATTCGAGCTTTGTAGATAGTAACAGTACTATCAGCGTCCGTCTTCCTCTTGAAGATCCATTTATTCTCAATGGCTCGCTGATCATCGGGCATGTCAATCAAAGTCCATACTTTGTTCTCATACATGGATCCCATCTCAGATTTCATGGCCTCAAGCCATTTCATGGAATCTGGGCTCATCATCGCTTCCTCATAGTTCGTAGGTTCATCATGGTCAAGTAACATGACCTCCAGAATAGGATTACCGTACCACTCTGGTGCGGATCTTATTCTGGTTGACCTATGAGGTTCTGTAGTAACTTGAGCAGAAGTTTCATGATCATCATCATTAGCTTCCTCACTAATTGGTGTAGGGATCACTAGAACTAATTTATGTAATGAACTACTTTCCAATAAGGGAGCATGTACAATTGCCTCATCAAGTTCTACTTTCCTCCCACTCACTTCTTTAGGGAGAAACTCCTTCTCTAGAAAGGATCCATTCTTAGCAACAGATATCTTGCCTTCGGATCTGTGATAGATGGTGTACCCAAAAGTTTCCTTTGGTATCCTATGAAGACACATTTCTCCGATTTGGGTTCGAGCTTATCAGGTTGAAACTTTTTCACATAAGCATCACTACCCCAAACTTTTAAGAAACGACAGTTTATGTTTCTTGCCAAACCACAGTTCACATGGTGTCGTGTCAACGGATGGTGCCCTATTTAACATGAATGCAGCTATCTCTAATACATAACCCCAAAACGATAGTGGTAAATCGGTAAGAGACATTATAGATCGCACCATATATAATAAAGTGTGGTTATGATGTTTGGACATAGCATTAAGCTGTGGTGTTCTAGGTGGCGTGAAAAAACTATTCCGCATTTTTCAAATGAATACCAAACTCATAACTCAAATATTCTCCCCCACGATCATATCATAGAAACTTTATTTTCTTGTTACGATGATTTTCCACTTCACTCTAAAATTCTTTGAACTTTTCAAAAGTTTCAGACTTATGTTTCATCAAGTAGATATACTAATATCTGCTCAACTCATCTGTGAAGGTTAGAAAATAACGATACCAGCCGCGAGCCTCAACACTCATCGGACCGCATACATCGATACGTATTATTTTCAATAAGTTAGTGGCTTGCTCCATTGTTCCAAAGAACAGAGTCTTAGTCATCTTGCCCATGAGGCATGGTTCGGAAGCATCAAATGATTCATAATCAAGTGATTCCAAAAGCCCATCAGCATGGAGTTTCTTCATGGCTTTACACCAATATGACCTAAACGGCAGTTCCACAAATATTTTGCACTATCATTATCAACTTTGCATCTTTTGGCATCAATATTATGAATATGTGTATCACTACGATCGAGATTCAATAAACCATTCACCTTGGGTGTATGACCACAGACGGTTTTATTCATGTAAACAGAACAATTATTCTTTGACTTAAATGAATAATCGTATTGTAATAAACATGATCCAATCATATTACGCTCAACGCAAACATCAAATAACATTTATTTTAGGTTCAACACTAATCCTGAAGGTAAAGGGAGTGTGTGATGGTGATCTTATCAACCTTGGAATCACACATCGTCACCTCACTCCTGTTTCAAGTTACTAATCATAGCAACTGAGCCAATATCAAATACCCAGGGGCTACTATGAACACTAGTAAAGTACACATCAATAACATGTATATCATATATACTTTTGTTCAATTTGCCATCCTTCTTATCCGCCAAGTATCTATTGCAGTTCCACTTCCAGTGACCATTTCCTTTGCTGTAGAAGCACACAGTTTCAGGCTTGGGTCTATCTCTGGGCTTCTTTACTTGAGCAGCAACTTGCTTGCCGTTCTTCTTGAAGTTCCCTTTCTATCCCTTGCCCCTTTACTTGAAACTAGTAGTCTTGTCAACCATCAATATTTGATGCTTTTCTTGATTTCTACCTTTGTTGATTTCAGCATCACGAAGAGCTTGGGAATCGTTTTCGTCATCCCTTGCATATTATAGTTCATCACGAAGTTCTAGTAACTTGGTGTAACATCCCAAAATTCTAAATTTTGGAATGTTATATTAAATAGATAGATTTTATTGTTTGTTTGATTGACTCAAAGTGAGTGAAATTTGAAACTTTTGAAAGTTAAATGAGAGGAAATAAAAGGACTTTCCCAAACTTTCATTTTTCATTTATGATCCTCGTGGATTCAAATTCTTTTCAAACACAAAACCCTAGAGAGAAGATGACATGACTTCTTCCATTTAAATAAATGAAAAGGGTTTCGAAAAGATTTGAATTTTATTTGGAATATTTTCAAATTCAAAAACTTTAAGCAACTCAATGATTTTCACGAGAGAAGATAAAATGACTTCATCAAAGCATATGAAATATGAGTTGGGAGTTTTAAAAGAATTAAATTCTAAACCCATTTGAAATTATTTTCAATTTGGAGTTATTTGGGTTTTATTCAAATTATTTTTCTCCAAATATAAAATATACATAAAATAGGGTAAAATGATTCCCTACATCAGAAAATTGGAGAGAAATAAATTTGAAGTCATTTTGTTATTTTTAAAAATGATTTTTATTTGATTTTATTGCACGAGTGGCACTCTTTGTTTTATTTAATTTCGTGTGTATTTTATTTGATCTTACAAAAATGTTCTTGTCGTAGAAAATCTTTTTTCTGAAAATTTTGATATATAATATGCCTATATTATATTTTGTTTTTATCTCCTTTGTTTTATTTCTTTATCTGTTTGTATTTAAAAAAACTTGCTTCTCGCCGACTGGGCCGGCCCAGCTTCAGCCAGGCCGTGACCCAACTCGCCCGTCATCCCCAACCGGGACTCCTCCCGAGTCCGCATCGCCATCGCTGCTCGCCGTGGTTGCCCGGCCTCCTCTGCCCCCTCGCCCACGCCACCATCTCACCCCACCGTCTTTAATACTGGCCCCGGGCCCTGCCTCTCTCTCCTTCCTCGCACTTCCCGCGCCGACGCCGCCCTCGCACACCGCCGCCTGAAGCCACTTCTGCCGCCGCCGCTGCCGCCTCCCGCTGCTGCCTCCTGCTGCCGCGCCGGCCCGCCGATACCGCCGGAGCCCCTAGCCACCGTCCGCAGCCGTGCCCGAGACGCAGCCGGAGCCACCGCCGCCGATCCCGCCATCACCGCCTGATCTAACCGCCGCCGCCGGGTTTCGACGGAAAACCGCCCTGAACCGGTACTAAACTGCCTGGGTTCACCGGTTTTTCTTTTAGGGTTTTGGTTTTTATTTTAAACCCGGTTTTCTGATTTAATCTAGTTATTTAGAGAATGTTCGCTGGTTAGAGTTAGAAAGCGAGCGTTCGCTCAGTAGGTTTTTCTTTTTATTTTTTTTGTCCAGGGACCTATTTGTTGTATTTCTTTTACAATCTAGCCCCTGGGTTTCAAACGACCACTTCTATTTACCCGTTTGTCCAAATCCAACGAAACCAACACCCACTTCTTCATTACGATGCCCTCTATCCAGATAATCAACTTAAAAATGTTTTTGAAAGTTTTAAAATTTTAATCCAAACAAAATTGTATTTGAACTTCGTTTAATCGTAACTTGAGTTTTATAACTCCGATTTAGTTGATTCCTTTTGCAAATTGAAGCTCTTGACCTAAACTTTATGATAAGGCCAAATTCACATAATTTTGGTATTGTTAGAAATTGTTTTATGTCACAAGAGTTATTTTCTTGGTTTTGATGTTTTCTGAATTGTCTTCTTTGTTCTTTTTGATCTTTTGAGTGATTGCTGATGTGTGGTTACTATTGCTTGCTTACGATAGATTGACCGGAGTGTGACGAGTAGAACTACCACGAGTTATAAGTGCGAATCATCTTCATCAATTGTACAAGGCATGTTCACACTTTGATCATATCCCTTTCATACCCAGTTTTTATGCATTAGTTTCACCCTCAAACATTGCATGGTTAGGATTTGATAACATGTGGGTATTGGGAAGTAGTTGATGAGGTAGAACCTATTGTCCTGTATCAAACCCTGGGATTTACTTATACGTTATGCTTATACTGCTACGCTATGCTCGTAGATGTGGATTTGGTTGAGTGTATTCATGACATATGTGAGAGTGGATAATTAATGGTTAACTTAAGGTGGCTACTTTAATACAAATCTGGGTGGAATGGTAGGGGCACCCTAGAGCACCCAGTGGTTTGCACGGGCACCTGGAGAACCCAGTGCTTGCCCAAGGGGACCCCGGAGGACCCGTGTGATCACCCTATGGAATGTCACCCAGGCTCAAAGGGATCATAAGATTATTCATGCTAGAAACTTCCGTGTGTAGCCACAAGCCATTATGGGCTCTAGCATAGTTAAGTAAGTTTCGTGAGCTCTTGAAGAGGTGGACTAGCAGATGTAGGGGGATTGTAGGTGTACCGATCTGCCCGGAGTAGAGAGTTAATGCTTCTGAAAGACTATGTCTCGGTCATCCGTTTCTTAAACATCATGTAGTGCGAGAAATCCAACGGAGGAGATCGAGTCTTGTGGGGAAAAGTGCGTAAACCTCTGCAGAGTGTACAAACTAATCATGATTAGCCGTGTTCCCATTTATGGACATCTTGAGTATCTGGTTCTTGGATTATCATATTGATCTCATCACATTACTTAATTAATTTGTTGGGTTGATGATTATTAATTTGGGATTGAGTTGGAGGCACCTTCTCAATATTTCTTTTAACAAACCTTGTAGTTAAATAAAATATATTCCTTTGATGTAGGGAAAATTGGCTTTTCGCAAAAATATTATAACCATAGAGCTTTTCCACCAGCCAAATATGCATGTAGTGATAGTTATTATTCATCATTATCCTATGGTGTGAATTTGCCAGTACATTCAATGTACTGACCCTTTGTGGCTGCAACGTCTCATGTTGCAGGAATCTTTCGGCGAGTAAGTGATACGTTAGACTATTTCTACACTCAATTTTGCCATTGGTGTTGACGGGAATCCACAACCTTGTTGTTACTTCCCGCTATTTGGATTGAGGTAATAGTATTTACGTTACTTTATACATGTGATTTACATCTGATATAAATCCTCGAGTACTACGTGTGTCAGCATGCTGATCCAGGGATGACACTTAAGCACAGAGACTTGACCGTCTGAGGTTGGGTCGCTACAAGATGGTATCAGAGCACATGTTGAATGTAGGACGTGACCCCATTTTCTTCTTGTGTGTTTGAAAAACTCTGAGAAAATCCAAAAAAAATAGCCGTACCTTCTGTTTTGTTTACTTTCCATGTTCACTTAGTAGTAGTACAAAAAGAAAACCCAAAAAGATTTCTCGTTCTTCTTTTGCTTGTTGGGAGCTTTCCCATGTAAATAGTTTTTCTCGTTCTTGTTTTACTTTCTTCAGAAAGACAAAAACTCCAAAAACATTTCATTGTGTTTCTTTGAAATTCTTTTTCCTTTCTTTGGGGGCCGAGAGGAAAGACCACGATGAAAATGATGAGTGGCTCTCATTTGCATTATTGTTGATCTAACATAGAGCCCATATTACCTTGTCTTCTCCTTTGAATAAATGTTTGCAGATTCCAGCTTAGTCCAATGCACATGCACTATTATTATTATCGACACCATTTGGTCGTGCAAGTGAAAGGCAATAATGACGATATATGATGAAATGATTGAGATGAGGAAAAGCTGGTATGAACTCGACCCATCTTGTTTTTGTAAATATGATTAGTTCATCGTTTTTGATTCAACCCATTATGAATGAAACATGTTTGCAATGAAAATTAGAGATTATAGTTACTCATGCCATGCTTAATTTGCTAGGAGTTTATAATGGTTTACCTTGCATGCCAACATGCTTTTAAAATTGTTGTGATGTAGTATGATAGGATGGTATCCTCCTTTGAATGATTCGAGTGGATTGACTTGGCACATGTTCACGCATGTAGTTGAAACAAAATCAACATAGCCTCTACGATATTTATGTTCATGGTGCATTATATCCTACTCATGCTTGCACTCAGTGTTGGTTAATCTCAATGCATGTTTATGACTGCTGTCGCTCTCTAGTTGGTCGGTCCTCTTCACTTGTACCAAGCAGGAATACTGCTTGTGCATCTATCTCCATAAACCCAAAGTTGTTCCATATTAGTCCACCACACCTACCTATATGCGGTATTTACCTGCCATTCCAAGTAAGTTTGCATGTGCCAAACTCTAAACCTTCAAATAATAATCTGTTTTGTATGCCCGAATCGCTCATGTGGTGACTAGGGGTTGTCAGTATCTTCCATGCTAGGTGGGTTATTCTCACGATGAGTGGACTCTGCTCATCATTCATGAGAAAATGGCTGGTAATCGGGATGCCCAGTTCCATGCTAAATCAAATCAAAATATAATTGCAAAAAAACTCCCCCAGGTTTGTTGTTAGTTGGACGGTACCCGTTCTTTCGGACCAGCCATGGAATGTGCTTGTTGGTGGTGGGGGAGTATAAACATTACCATTTTGTTTGGGAGCCACCTATAATGTATCTATTATGGAAGATACTGAGATCTCTTGGTTGTTATGTTGACAATGAAAGCATACCGCTCAAAATATTATTTATCTCTGTTTCAAAAACTCGAGCTCCGGCACCTCTGTAAATCCCTGCTTCCCTCTACGAAGGGCCTATCTATTTACTTCTATTGCCGAGTCATCATCCTCTTATAAAAAACACCAGTTAGAGATCACCACTGTCATTTGTATGCTTTGCTATTAATCGATATTGATTATGACTGTGACTGGATCTATTTTTCCATGAATTACAATGTCTAGTCAGTCCTTGATCTTCAGGGGTGCTCTGCATTTATTTTTTGTGGTCTCAGAAACGGCTAGCGAGATACCATCTTGTTATATCATATCATGATTGTTTTGAAAAAGTGTGGTCATTCGAGATTCATTATTATTGCTCGCTCGTTGATTATGCCATTGATATGAGTAAACGTGAGACCTAAATGTTATTGTGAATATGGTTAGTTCATAATCTTTGCTGAAAACCTGAATGCTGGCTTTACATATTTGCAACAACAAGATCAAACAGAGTTTGTAAAAGTTTTTCTTTATCAATTTCAGTTTATCAACTGAATTGCTTGAGGACAAGCAATGGGTTAAGCTTGGGGGAGTTGATACGTCTCCATCGTATCTACTTTTCCAAACTCTTTTGCCCTTGTTTTGGACTCTAAGTTGCATGATTTGAATGGAACTAACCCAGACTGACGTTGTTTTCAGCAGAATTGCCTTGGTATTATTTTTGTGCAGAAATACAAGTTCTCGGAATGACCTGAAAATCCATGGAGAATATTTTTGGAATATATAAAAATATTGGCGAAAGAATCAACAACGGGGAACCACCTAGTGTCCACAAGGGTGGAGGGCACGCCCAGCCCCCTAGGGCGCCCCCTGCTTTGTGGGTCCCCTGGACCTCCACCGACCTTAACTCCAACTCCATATATTCACGTTTGGGAGAAAAAATCAGAGAGAAGGATTCATCGCGTTTTATGATACGGAGCCGCCGCTGATGACCCACAAGTATAGGGGATCTATCGTAGTCCTTTCGATAAGTAAGAGTGTCGAACCCAACGAGGAGCAGAGGGAAATGATAAGCGGTATACAACAAGGTATTCTCTGCAAGTACTGAAATAAGTGGTAACAGATAGTTTTGTGATAGGATAATTTGTAACGAGCAACAAGTAACAAAAGTAAATAAAGTGCAGCAAGGTGGCCCAATCCTTTTTGTAGCAAAGGACAAGCCTGGACAAACTCTTATATGATGTAAAGCGCTCCCGAGGACACATGGGAATATCGTCAAGCTAGTTTTCATGACGTTCATATGATTCATATTCGGTACTTTGATAATTTGGTATGTGGGTGGACCGTTGCTTGGGTACCGCCCTTACTTGGTCAAGCATCCCACTTATGATTAACCTCTATTGCAAGCATCCGCAACTACAACAAAAGTATTAAGGTAAACCTAACCATAGCATGAAACATATGGATCCAAATCAGCCCCTTACGAAGAAACACATAAACAAGGGTTTAAGCTTCTGTCACTCTAGCAACCCATCATCTACTTATTACTTCCCAATGCCTTCCTCTAGGCCCAAATAATGGTGAAGTGTCATGTAGTCGACGTTCACATAACACAACTAGAGGAGAGACACCATAGATCTCATCAAAATATCCAACAAATACCAAATTCACATGACTACTAATAGCAAGACTTTTTCCATGTCCTCAGGAACAAAAGTAACTACTCACAAAGCATAAACATTTTCATAATCAGAGGGGTATTAATATGCATATAGGATCTGAACATGTGATCTTCCACCAATTAAACCAACTAGCATCAACTACAAGGAGTAATTAACACTACTAGCAACCTACTAGCACCAATCCCGGACTTGGAGACAAGAATTGGATACAAGAGATGAACTAGGTTTTTGAGATGAGATGGTGCTGATGAAGATGTTGATGGAGATTGCCCTCTCCTGATGAGAGGAGCTTTGGTGATGACGATGGCGATGATTTCCCCCTCCGGGAGGGAAGTTTCCCCGGCAGAACTGCTTTGCCAGAGCCCTAGATTGGTTCCGCCAAGGTTCCGCCTCGTGGCAGCCGAGTTTCGTCCGAGAAGATGGCTTATGATTTTTTCCCATCGAAAGACTCCATATAGCAGAAGATGGTCACCGGAGGGCCACCAGGGGCCCATGAGGTAGGGGCGCGCCCAGGGGGGTAGGGCGCGCCCCCACCCTCGTGGGCAGGGTTTGGCCCCCCTGGTGAAGTTCTTGCTCTTAGTATTTTTTATATATTTGGAAAACATCTTCCATGAAGTTTCAGGACTTTTGGAGTTGTGCAGAATAGGTCTCTGATATTTGCTCCTTTTCCAGCCCAGAATCCCAGCTGCCGGCATTCTCCCTCTTTATGTAAACCTTGTAAAATAAGAGAGAATATGCATAAGTATTGTGACATAATGTGTAATAACAGCCCATAATGCAATAAATATCGATATAAAAGCATGATGCAAAATGGACGTATCAACTCCCCCAAGCTTAGACCTCTCTTGTCCTCAAGCGAAAAGCTGAAATCGAAAAATATGTCCACATGTTTAGAGATAGAGGTGTCGATAAAAATAAAATACGGACATGAGGGCATCATGATCATTCTTAGAACAACAACTTATATAATTCTTGTCATATGATCTCTAATGCTAGAGTAATAATTCAATCAGAATATCAAGTATGAATCGTAAACTTCATGGAAAACTAACAAACTACAATCTCAGTCATTGGATCAATTGCTATTTATCATAACATAGGAAAGAGTCAATGTATAAGAGCTTTTCAGCAAGTCCACATACTCAACTATCATATAATCTTTCACAATTGCTGACACTCATGCAATACTTCTGGATATGGAGTTTTAATCGGACACAGAGAAAGATAGGGGCTTATAGTTTTGCCTCCCAACGTTTTACCTCAAGGGTAATGTCAACAGTAATAGTTCATGAAAACTCACATCCAATTAGCCATATATACCAGGATCTTTCCAACATATTGTGCTTGCCAAAGGATAAAATGTAAAAAGGAAGGGTGAAGATCACCATGACTCTTATGCAATGTAGGAGATAAAAGTAAAAGATAGGCCCTTCGCAGAGGGAAGCAGAGGTTGTCATGCACTTTTATGGTTGGATGCACAAAATCTTAATGCAAAAGAACGTCACTTTATATTGCCACTTGTGATATGGACCTTTATTATGCAGTATATCGCTTCATTACTTCCATATCACATGATCGTATAAAGCTTATTTCCTCCACACCAATCAATCATACATATTTAGAGAGAAATTTTTATTGCTTGCACGGATAACAACTTACTTAGAGGATCTTACTCAATCCATAGGTAGGTATAGTGGACTCTCATGGCAAAACTGATTTAAGGGTATTTAGAAGCACAAGTAGTATCTCTACTTAGTGCAATGAATTTGGCTAGCATGAGGGGGAAAGGCAAGCTCATCATGTTGGAATATCCAAGACAATATAATTTATCTCAGATGTAAGAAAACATAACCCATTATGTTGTCTTCCTTGTCCAATGTCAACTCTTTAGCATGTCATATTTTAATGAGTGCTCACAATCATAAAAGATGTCCAAGATAGTATATTTATATGTGAAGACCTCTCTTTCTTTATTACTTCCTATTAATTGCAACGATGACCAAAACTGTGTTTGTCAACCCTCAACAACTTTTATTCATCATACTCTTTCTATGTGAGCTCATTACTCTCCATAAGATTCACATGATCTCTTTGTTTCTTTTTATCTCTTTCTCTTTTCTTTTATTCACTTAGGATCATAGCAAAATAATCAAGCCCTTGACTCAACACTAATCTTTATTATATAGCTCACGGACTCGATTACATAGAAGGATAATAAAGCAAAACTCACAACTGGATCATACTAAGAACTTTTATTCTACTAGATCAAGATATTACCAAAAGGACCGAACTAAGAAAAATGGTAAAAATAAAAGTGATGGTGATACGATAAGGGGGCACTCCCCCAAGCTTGGCAGTTGGCAAGTGGAGTGCCCATACCCATGTGATTATGCCTCTCTTTTCGGGGATGGTGATGTGATGTTCTTGGCGATGATGCCCCTCAAGATACGGTTCTCCTCCTTGAGCTTGTTGACTTGCTGCTTGAGGTCCATTATTTCCTTTCGGAGCTTTCCTGTAATAGCCAAAGCTCCCTGCACCCAAGTGTGTTGCATAGCTGCGGGAGAACCAAAGATACTCTTTTTCATATTCTCATAAGAAAGAAATCTAACATTAGAAGGGATAACCTAGTTTGGAATAGCCGAGCTTTGCAGTTCTCCCATTGTGAATCCATCTTGGAGGCGGGAAGTGACTTCTTGATCCTTTTCCATGGCATCTATCCTCTTCAAATCAGCCTCCATCTCTTCCTCCGTTGCTGGCCCAAAGAGGTCAGCGTTGTTGTTTGTTGTTGATCTCGATGCCGGATGAGACACCCGGCTCTCCCCGACCGACTCTTGCGAAGACATCTTGCTCTAATCTATAGCAGCAACAGCTTGAAACACAAAAAGAGGATTTTTGCGTGATACGGGAGTCAAAACCTCCGGGAGATTATATAATGATTTTTTACCAACCAAAATACGCGTCATGGATGTAAACGGAGTTCGGAGAGCACACGAGGTGCCCACGAGGTAGGGGGGCGCACCCTCCACCCTCGTGGAGCCCTCGTGTCCTTCTCGGACTGCTGCTTGTTTTTCTTTTTTTCTAAATATTCCAAAACAGAGAAATATTGCCTTAAAAACTGTTTTGGAGTCGGCTTACTTACCGTACCACATACCTATTCCTTTTCGGGGTCTGAAATGTTCCGGAAAGTGTCCCTTATGTATTCCTCTGGGGTTACGGTTTCAATAGCATTCGTTTCAGCATTTATGGGATTAACTGAGATATGGTGTTTGATTCTTTGACCGTTCACCACCTTCGGATTTGTGCCTTTGAAGTTGTTGATTTTTATGGCACCGGAACGGTAGACCTCCTCGATAACATAAGGGCCTTCCCATTTAGAGAGAAGTTTTCCTGCAAAAAATCTTAAACGAGAGTTGTATAGCAATACATAATCACCTACATTAAACTCACACTTTTGTATCCTTTTGTCATGCCATCTTTTAACTTTTTCTTTAAACAACTTGGCATTTTCGTAGGCTTGGGTTCTCCATTCATCAAGTGAGCTAATATCAAATAACCTCTTCTCACCGGCAAGTTTAAAATCATAATTAAGTTCTTTAATAGCCCAATAAGCCTTGTGTTCTAGTTCAAGAGGTAAGTGACATGCTTTTCCATAGACCATTTTATACGGAGACATACCCATAGGATTTTTATATGTGGTTCTATAGGCCCATAATGCATCATCAAGTTTCTTGGACCAATTATTTCTAGACCTATTAACAGTCTTTTGCAAAATTAATTTGAGTTCTCTATTACTCAATTCTACTTGACCACTAGACTGAGGGTGATAAGGAGATGCAATTCTATGATTAACATCATATTTAGCAAGCATTTTACGGAAAGCACCATGAATAAAATGTGAACCACCATCAGTCATTAAATATCTAGGGACTCCAAATCTTGGAAAAATAACTTTTTAAAGCATTTTAATAGAAGTGTTATGATCAACACTACTAGTTGGAATAGCTTCTACCCACTTAGTAACGTAATCAACAGCAACTAAAATATGTGTATATCCATTAGAGGACGGAAATGGTCCCATATAATCAAAGCCCCAAACATCAAATGGTTCAATAACAAGTGAATAATTCATAGGAATTTCTTGACGTCTACTAATATTACCAATTCTTTGACATTCATCACAAGATAAGACAAACTTACGGGCATCCTTGAAGAGAGTAGGCCAATAAAAACGAGATTGCAGTACCTTATGTGGAGTTGTATCTCCAGCATGGTGTCCTCCATAAGCTTCGGAGTGACACTTGCGTAGGATCTGTTCCTGTTCATGCTCAGGTACACAACGTCTAATAACACCATCTACTCCTTATTTATAAAGATGTGGGTCATCCCAAAAGTAATGCCTCAAATCATAGAAGAACCTTTTCTTTTGCTGGTATGTGAAACTAGGTGGTATAAAGTTAGCAACAGTGTAATTAGCATAATCAGCATACCATGGAGCAGTATGAGAAGCATTTATGACATTTAATTGCTCATCAAGAAAGCTATCATCAATAGGTAGTGGGTCATCAAGCACATTTTCTAACCTAGACAAGTTGTCTGCAACGGGGTTCTCAACTCCTTTTCTATCAACAATGTGCAAATCAAATTCTTGTAGCAAGAGAACCCATCTAATAAGTCTAGGTTTAGCATCTTTCTTTTCCATAAGATATTTAATAGCAGCATGATCAGTGTGAATAGTTACTTTAGAATCAACAATATAAGGTCTGAACTTATCACAAGCAAATACAACTGCTAAGAATTCTTTTTCAGTAGTAGCATAATTTCTTTGAGCATTGTCTAGAGTTTTACTAGCATATTGAATAACATTTAGTTTCTTATCAACTCTTTGTCCTAGAACAGCACCTACATCATAATCACTAGTATCACACATAATTTCAAAGGGTAAATTCCAATCAGGTGGCTGAACAATAGGTGCATAGATCAATGCTTTCTTAAGTATTTCAAATGCTTCTACACAATCATCATCAAAGACAAATGGTATATCTTTTTGTAATAAATTAGTCAGAGGCCGAGAGATTTTTGAGAAGTCCTTGATGAACCTCCTATAAAAACAGGCAAGACCAAGAAAACTCCTTATACCTTTGATGTCCTTGGGACATGTCATCTTTTCAATAGCATCAACCTTGGCTTTATCAACTTCAATACCTCTTTCAGAAACTTTATGCCCCAAGACAATACCTTCATTAACCATAAAGTGGCACTTTTCCCAATTCAAGACAAGATTAGTTTCTTCACATCTCTGCAAAACTTGATCAATGTTGCTCAAGAAATCATCAAAAGAAGTTCCATAGACAGAAAAGTCATCCATGAAAACCTCACAAATCTTTTCACAAAAGTCAGAGAATATAGCCATCATGCATCTTTGAAAGGTGGCAGGTGCATTACATAAACCAAAAGGCATACGTCTATAAGAAAAAGTACCAAAAGGGCATGTAAAAGTAGTCTTTGATTGATCTTTGGCTGACACAGGTATTTGAGAGAAACCAGAATAACCATCTAGAAAGCAAAAATGTGTATGTTTGGACAATCTTTCTAGCATTTGATCGATAAAAGGTAAGGGGTAATGATCCTTTTTAGTAGCCTTATTTAATTTGTGGAAATCAATTACCATCCTATAACATGTAATAATTCTTTGAGGAATCAATTCATCTTTAATATTATGAAGAACAGTAATACCTCCCTTTTTAGGGACACAATGGACATGGCTTACCCATTGACTATCAGCAACGGGATAAATTGTACCTGCCTCAAGGAGCTTTAGTATCTCCTTTCTTACCACTTCTTTCATTTTAGGATTCAGCCGGCGTTGATGATCATGAACTGGTTTAGCATCCTCTTCCAAATTAATTTTATGTTGACATAGAGTGGGACTAATGCCCTTAAGATCATCAAGAGTATACACAATAGCAACCCGGTGCTTCTTCAGAGTTTTCAATAATCTCTCTTCCTCATGCTCTGAAAGGTTAGCACTAATAATAATAGGATTTATCTTTTTCTCATCAAGATAAGCATATTTAAGAGTATCAGGTAACGATTTAAGCTCAAACACGGGATCACCCTTGGGTGGAGGAGGATCCCCTAGGATTTCAACAGGTAAATTGTTTTTTGGAATAGGTTCCTGTTTAAAGAATACTTCATCTATTTCCCTTCTTTCATTCATAAACATGTCATTTCCATGGTCTAGCAAGTATTGTTCTAAAGGATCACTAGGAGGTACGGCAATAGAAGCAAGACCAATAATTTCATCCTTACTAGGTAATTCTTCTTCACGGTGTTGTCTACTAAATTTAGAAAAATTAAATTCATGAGTCATATCATCTAAACCGATAGTAACAACATCTCTTTTGCAATCTATGGTAGCATTAACAGTATTTAAGAAGGGTCTACCAAATATAATGGGACAAAAGCTATGTTGTGGGGAACCAAGAACAAGAAAATTAGCACGATATTTGTTTTCCCGCACAAGACTTCAACATCTCTAACAATTCCCATTGGTGAAATAGTATCTATATTGGCAAGTTTAATTGTGACATCAATATCTTCTATTTCAGCAGGTGTAATATCATGCATAACTTCTTGGTATAAGGAATAAGGTAGTGCACTAGCACTAGCACCCATATCACATAAGCCATGATAACAATGATCTCCTATTTTAACAGAAATAACAGGCATGCCTACCACATGTCTAGGTTTATCTTTATCACGGGGTTTAGCAATTCTAGTAGTTTCATCACAGAAATAAATAACATGCCCATCAATATTATCAGACAAGAGATCTTTAACGATAGCAATATTATGTTCAACTTTAACTTGCTCAGGAGGTGTATATGTTTTAATATTGCTTTTACGAACTACAGTTGAAGCTTTAGCATGATCCTTTATCCTAACAGGGAAAGGTGGTTTCTCAACATAAGAAGTAGGAATAATAGGATCATTATAAGTGATAGTCTTTTCTTCAACTTTAATAGGTGAAGCTACTTTTACTTCTATGGGAGGATGATATCTAAACCACTTCTCCTTGGGGAGATCAACATAGGCAGCAAAAGATTCATAGAAAGAAGCTACTATCTCGGAGTCAACTCCATATTTAGTGCTAAATTTATGGCAAATATCGGTATCCACAAAAGATTTAACACAATCAAAACTAGGTGTCATACCTGACTCCTTACCATTGTCGAGGTCCCAATCTTCAGAGTTGCGTTTAATTCTTTTCAATAAATCCCATTTGAATTCAATAGTCTTCATCATAAAGGAGCCAACACAAGAAGTATCAAGCATGGTGCGATTGTTACCAGAAAGCCGAGCATAAAAATTTTGAATAATCATTTCTCTTGAGAGCTCATGATGGGGGCATGAATATAACATTGATTTAAGCCTCCCCCAAGCTTGAGCGATGCTTTCTCCTTCGTGAGGCCAAAAATTATATATAATTTTGCGATCACGATGAACAAGATGCATAGGATAAAACTTTTGATGAAATTCCAATTTCAATCGTTTGTCATTCCAAGACCTCATATCATCACATAGCCTATACCATGTCGATGCATCTCCCCTCAAAGATAAAGGGAAGACCTTCTTCTTAACAACATCTCCGGGTACACCTGCAAGCTTAAATAATCCACAAACTTCATCCATATATATCAAATGTTCATCAGGATGTTTTGTTCCATCTCCTAAAAAAGGATTAGCCAGCAGTTTTTCTATCATACCCGAAGGAACTGCAAAGCAAGCATTTTCATTTTCATTTTCATTTTCAGTAGGTTGAGGAGCAACTCTTTGCTCTACTGGTCGGGGTGAAGATACCCCGAACAAGCCCCTCGGAGGATTACTTTCCATGGTAACAAGTGATAGTAAATTTCAGCACACTATATAAATTTTTCCTTACCAAATTCCACCTACCAAAGGCGCTTCACTCCTCGGCAACGGCGCCAGAAAAGAGTCTTGATGACCCACAAGTATAGGGGATCTATCATAGTCCTTTCGATAAGTAAGAGTGTCGAACCCAATGAGGAGCAGCAGGAAATGATAAGCGGTATCCAGCAAGGTATTCTCTGCAAGTACTGAAATAAGTGGTAACAGATAGTTTTGTGATAGGATAATTTGTAATGAGCAACAAGCAACAAAAGTAAATAAAGTGCAGCAAGGTGGCCTAATCCTTTTTGTAGAAAAGGACAAGCCTGGACAAACTCTTATATGATGTAAAGCGCTCCCGAGGACACATGGGAATATCGTCAAGCTAGTTTTCATCACGTTCATATGATTCGCATTTGGTACTTTGATAATTTGGTATGTGGGTGGACCGGTGCTTGGGTACTGCCCTTACTTGGACAAGCACCCCACTTATGATTAACCTCTATTGCAAGCATCCGCAACTACAACAAAAGTATTAAGGTAAACCTAACCATAGCATGAAACATATGGATCCAAATCAGCCCCTTACAAAGCAACACATAAACTAGGGTTTAAGCTTCTGTCACTCTAGCAACCCATCATCTACTTATTACTTCCCAATGCCTTCCTATAGGCCCAAATAATGGTGAAGTGTCATGTAGTCGACGTTCACATAACACCACTAGAGGAGAGACAACATACATCTCATCAAAATATCGAACGAATACCAAATTCACATGACTACTAATAGCAAAACTTCTCGCATGTCCTCAGGAACAAAAGTAACTACTCACAAAGCATAAACATGTTCATAATCAGAGGGGTATTAATATGCATATAGGATCTGAACATATGATCTTCCACCAATTAAACCGACTAGCATCAACTACAAGGAGTAATTAACACTACTAGCAACCTACTAGCACCAATCCCGGACTTGGAGACAAGAATTGGATACAAGCGATGAACTAGGTTTTTGAGATGAGATGGTGCTGATGAAGATGTTGATGGAGATTGCCCTCTCCCGATGAGAGGAGCTTTGGTGATGACGATGGCGATGATTTCCCCCTCCGGGAGGGAAGTTTCCCCAGCAAATAGCTCCGCCAGAGCTCTAGATTGGTTCCGCCATGGTTCTGCCTCGTGGCGGCAGAGTTTCGTCCGAGAAGATGGCTTATGATTTTTTTCCCATCGAAAGACTCCATATAGCAGAAGATGGTCACCGGAGGGCCACCAGGGGGCCCACAAGGTAGGGGCGCGCCCCCACCCTCGTGGGCAGGGTGTGGCCCCCTTGGTGAAGTTCTTGCTCTCAGTATTTTTATATATTTGGAAAACATCTTCCGTGAAGTTTCAGGACTTTCGGAGTTGTGCAAAATAGGTCTCTAATATTTGCTCCTTTTCCAGCCCAGAATCCCAGCTGTCGGCATTCTCCCTCTTTATGTAAACCTTGTAAAATAAGAGAGAATAGGCATAAGTATTGTGACATAATGTGTAATAACATCCCATAATGCAATAAATATCAATATAAAAGCATGATGCAAAATGGAGGTATCAGCCGCCACCTCCCGTTCTTCCTCGAGAGGGCAGATCTGGAGTTTCTTTTGAGCTCCGGAGAGGGGAAATCATCGCCATCATCATCGTCAACCATCCTACATCACCAATTTCATGATACTCACCGCCGTGCGTGAGTAAGTCCATCATAGGCTTGCTGGACGGTGATGGGTTGGATGAGATTTATCATGTCATCGAGTTAGTTTTGTTAGGGTTTGATCCCTAGTATCCACTATGTTCTGAGATTGATGTTGCTATGATTTTGCTATGCTTAATGCTTGTCACTAGGGCTCGTGTGCCATGATTTCAGATCTGAACCTATTATGTTTTCATGAATATATTGCAAGTTATAGTCACCTACTACGCGTTATGATCCGGCAACCCTGGAGTCACAATAGTCGGGACACTTCCCGATGATGACCGTAGTTTGAGGAGTTCATGTATTCACTAAGTGCTAATGCTTTCATCTGGTTCTCTATTAAAAGGAGGCCTTAATATCCCTTAGTTTCCATTAGGACCCCGCTGCCACGAGAGGGTAGGACAAAAGATGTCATGCAAGTTCTTTTCCATAAGCACGTATGACTATATTCGGAATACATGCCTACATTATATTCACCCTAGGTTATAACTGTTGCATGATGAATGCCATCCCACATAATTATCCATCATTGATCCATTGCCTACGAGTTCGTTTCATATTGATCTTTGCTAAGTTACTTTTCTGTTGCCACTGTTACGATTGCTACAAAACTGTTACTATTACTTTTGCCACCGTTAGCGCTACTTCCATACTACTTTGGTACTAAATACTTTGCCGCGGATATTAAGTCTTTTAGGTGTGGTTGAATTGACAACTCAACTGCTAATACTTGAGAATATTATTTGGCTCCCCTTGTGTTGAATCAATAAATTTGGGTTGAATACTCTACCCTCGAAAACTATTGCGATCCCCTATACTTGTGGGTTATCAGGTAGCAGGTGCATTGCATTGTAGTGACCCGATCCCAATGGACCATAGTCTCTGTGCTTAAGTATCATCCCTGGATCGGTATTGCTGACACACATAGTACTCGAGGATTTATAACAGAGTTCAATCATACACTTATTACATGATTGTCTCATAAAGAGTACTTATTACAATAATATGGCTGAAGGCCTAAGATAACAGCGGAAGCTTCGAATATAAATGAGTCCATCCAACTCCACGGCAAAACTGAGTGCATGACAATGACCTATCGCACCTTAATCTTCGTCTAAAAATTCCACAACATGATATGTTGCAGCCGTGTAGGTCAGCACATGTAATATGCTGGCAAGATAACACCATAGAGCAATGAACGAATAACAGCTATCACTACATGCATATTTGGCTGGTGGAGGCTCTACGGTTATCATTTTGCATAAAGCTAATTTTTCCCTACAACAAAGGAATATATTTTATTTAACTACAAATTTTATAACATTATTGAGAAGGTTCCTCCAATTACATCCCAAATTAATAATTATAACCCAACAGTTTCATTAAGTAAGGTGATGAGATCAAATCAACAATTCAAGTACCAGATACTCAAGATGTCCATAACCGGGGGCACGGCTAACCATGATTAGTTTATACACTCTGCAGAGGTTTGCACACTTTTCCCCACAAGACTCGACCACATCCATGATCGGAAGATCGAGACATAGTCTTTCTGAAGCATTAACTCTTTACTCTGGGTAGACAGTACCACCTACTTTTCCCTACATTTGCTAGCCTACCACTTAAAGAGGTCACGCAACTTACTAAATTATGCCAGAGCTCATAATGGCTTGTGGCTGCACACAGAAGTTTCTAGCATGAATAATCTTTATGATCCCTTCGAGACTGGGTGGCAAACCTTTGGATGATCACACGGGTACTCTGGGATATCCTAGGACAACACTGGACTGCTCCAGGTGCCCACAACCAATCTACATAGATGTGTATTAAAGTAGCCACCTTAAGTTTCCCTTAGTTAATAATAACTCTCACATCTTTGATGAATCTCACAAACCAATCCACGTCTATGAGCATAGCAAAGTAATGCAATCATAACATAGCAACTCTCGGGATTTGAATGTATGGCAATAGGTTCCTACCTCATCAACTACTTCCCAATACCCACATGTTATCACATCCTACTCGTGCAATGTTTGAGGGTTGAAACTAATGCATAAAAACTGGGTAATAAAGGGATATGATCAAAGTGTTACTTGCCTTGCCGACGATCGAAAAATCCTAGAGATAAGTAGTAGCAAGGCTCGCACTCCGGAAACTCTATCGTGAACAAACAATAGCATACATAAGCACTCAAGCATAAGATGCAAAGGTAAAACCAATAGAAAAGATCTAAATTGAAAGTTCAAGAGAAGAGTTCGATTTGCAAAAAGAATCAGTCGAATCAGAGTTACGAAACTCAAACTACGATCAAAAGAAGTTCAGATTCAAATCTGCTTGAAACCAAATTTTTAAAATTCCAAAATCATGTTCAAGTTGATTATCTGTACAGAGGGGAACAAGACGAAGATTTTGGCGTTGGTTTCACTGGATTTGGATAAACAAGCAAAAAGTAGTGAGGGTTTGAAGTTCAAGGACTAATTTGCAAAGAAAGAAATTACGGATAGGTCCCTGACCGAAAATAAAACTAAAAAGAAAAATCTATCGGACGAACGTCTGCTAACAGAAACTAACGAATCTAAAAGAAAAACCAAACTTAAATAAAAAACGGGCGGTTTATTTTCGGTTTATACCGGGTCGGGTGGGGGAAAACCGGCGTTGGCGGCGTTCTCCGGCGAGCGGGGCGAGGCGGCACGGCAGCGGCGGCGTCGGCGGTGGCGGCTGCGCAGACGGTGGCGCAGGCGCGAGCGGCAGCGGCGAGCAGCTCAGGCGGCAGGCGGCTGCGGAAGGCGGCGCGGCTCGGGTTGGGGAGAGAGGGGGCGATGGCGGCGGGGTATTTAAGGGGGGGTGGCCGGCTTGAGGAGGGGGCAAGGGCAAGGCGGCGGCGGAGAGGAGTCCAGCCCGGACTAGGTCGGCGGCTGTGGGCCAGCTGGGCTTCGGCCCAGTCGATCGAAGGTTTTTTTTTAAAATATCACAGAAAAAAAATCCAAAAATAAAATAAATAAAAATCCTAGAATCCCAAAAATATTTTTCACGGTCCTCTACTAATATTTAGGACAACGTGAACATTTTTTCTAGCTAAAATGCAATTTTCCCCTAATTTAACCAAATAAAATCTCAATAAAAATTCAAATAAAATAAATATTTTTATTTAAAATTAAATTTCCATTATTTCCTTTGTTTTGAAGAAGTCATATTATCTTCTCTCATTCTTTTATTTTTTTGAAATAATTGGAAAAATATTTTCAAATAAAAATCACTTTGATCCAAATTATCAATTTTGAAAAATTCAAAAATGGAATTTTATGAAAACCTCCAACTCTCTCACATGGTCCTTGAGTTGCTTAAGTTCTCTTGGATCAAAATGTCCAAACGAAACAAATTAAAAATGCAAAGAGCATGGATGCATATGATGACCTAATGATTAACATCCAAATTGAAAATTGGGATGTTACATGCATAAACCAAAAGGCATACACCTATAAGCATAAGTTCCAAAAGGACAAGTAAAGGTCGTTTTCTCTAGATCAGGTTGTGAAACAGGTATTTGAGAAAAACTAAAATATTCATCAAGAAAACAAATGTGTTTGTGCTTAGATTGTCTTTCTAACATTTGATCAATAACAGGCAAAGGGAAATGATCTTTTCTAGTAGCTTTATTTAACTTTCTGAAATCAATTACCATTCTATAGCCAATGACAATTCTTTGTGGAATAAGTTCATTTTTATCATTAGGAACAACAGTAATACCTCCCTTCTTAGGGACACAATGAACGGGACTTACCCATCTACTATCATCTATGGGATAGATTATACCTGCTTTGAGAGGCTTTAATATTTCAGTTCTTACCACTTCTTTCATTTTAGGATTCAAACTTCATTGGTGATCAACAACGGGTTTAGCATCAGGTTCCACATTAATATTGTGCTGATAGAGAGTGGGACTAATGCCCTTAAGATCATTAAGAGTATACCCAATAGTAGCTCGGTGCTTCTTCAAAATTTTCAATAATCTTTCTTGATCATGTTCTTAAAGATTAACACTAGTAATAACATGGTATGTCCTTTTCTCATCAAGATAAGCATATTTCGAAGTGTCAGGCAGTTGTTTTAATTCAAACACAGGATCACCTTTAGGTGGAGGAGTACCTCCTAGAGTTTCGATAGGAAAATTATGTTTAAGCAGAGGTTGTTGTTCAAAGAATATTGTATCTATTTCATTTCTTTCACGCAAGAGCATATCATTTTCCTTGTCGAGCAAATATTGTTCTAGTGGATCAGTAGGAGGCATGCCAATAGAAGCAAGGCCAATTATTTCATCCTTACTGGGTAATTCTTTATCATGAGGTTGTCTACTAAACTTAGAGAAATTAAATTCATGAGACTCATCACCAAAGCTAAAACTGACAGTTTGTTTTTGACAACCTATAGTAGCATTGATAGTTTTCAAGAAAGGTCTACCAAAGATAATGGGACAAAAGTCATCTTGTGGGGAGCCAAGAACTAGAAAATCAGTAGGATATTTTATTTTCCCACACAAGACTTCAACATCTCTAACAATTACAAGTGGTGTGATGGTATATCTATTAGAAAGTTTAATAGTAACATCTATATCTTCTATTTCCGCGGGTGCTATATCATTCATAATTTCTTGGTACAAGGTAAAAGCAACAACAATCACACTAGCACCTAAGTCACATAAACCATGATAACAATGATCTCCTATTTAACTGAGACAATGGGCATGCCAACAACAAGTCTATGTTTATCCTTTTCATCGGGTTTGGCAATTCTAGCAGCTTCATCAGAGAAGTAAATAACATGCCCATCAATATTTTCTACAAGGAGATCTTTAACCATAGCAACACTAGGTTCTAATTGATTTGTTCTGAAGGTCTAGGTGCTTTGATATTACTTTCGCGAACCACATTTGAAACTTTTGCATGTTCCTTTATCCTAACAGTGAAAGGTGGTTTTTCAATGTAAGCAATAGGCACAACTGGATCAACATTGCAAATGATAGTTTCATATTTAGCTATTACTGGTTCATTAATTTCTTCTTTAATAGGGGGGTGATATTTAAACCACTTCTCCTTAGGAAGATCAACATGAGTAGCTAGTGATTCACAAAAAGAGGATACTATCTCAGAGTCAAGTCCATATTTAGTGCTAAACTTGTGAAAATCATCGGTATTCATAAAAGATATAACACAATCAAACTCAAGATTAATTCCTGACTCTTTACCTTCACCGAGTTCCTAATCTTCAGAGTTGCGTTTAATTCTTTCTAAAAGATCCCACCTGAATTCAATAGTCTTCTTCATAAAAGAACTAGTATAAGAAGTATCCAGCATGGATTGATCATCATGAGAAAGTCGAGCATAAAAGTTTTGAATAATAATTTCTCTTGAGAGATCATGATCGGGGCATGAATATAACATTGACTTAAGACACCCCCAATCTAGAGCAATACTTTCTCCTTCACGAGGCCAAAAATTATATATATATTTCTGATCACATTGAACTAGACGCATAGGATTTTTTTGGTGAAATTCCAATTTCAATCGATTCCAGTTCCAAGATCCAATATCATCGCATAGCCTATACCATGTCAATGCCTTTCCCTTCAAATATAAAGGGAAAACCTTCTTCTTAGCTTCATCTCTGGATAAACCTGCAAGCTTACATACATTAGGTCACATATGTCTGGAGGACCTGAATTGCTTGGGGAATATTGATTGTGGTGGGTGGGCGGGCTAAAATTCGAATCCTGACCCATGGTTGAATCCGGAGCTTGAAGAATCTCTGAGGTCACCAGTTCAGGATCAAGAAGGTCCTGGTTACTTCCGGGCTCAATGCCTGATCCTATGTTAGGAGGACACGAAGTCTCTTCTCGAGGATGGGTATCCAGCTCGCAGGGCTCGGAAATCCGAATATAGCTGGTTCTTAACTTAGGGGAAGAAGCGTTCTCGGCTCGTTCCTCCATGACCGCTACTAGGTGGGTGGTCGGTGGGGAATTGATTTCCCTCTGATCGGGTTTAAGGCCAATCTGATCATAGTCTGTTGCGACCCCCAGGGCAGCGATGCGATCTAGCAGCTCGTTCAAAGACGAGACATCTGCCGCATCCATCTTTTTGGAGTGTTCAAAGCTGATGCAGAGATGATGTTTGGCAATTGTGGGGGCCGCTGTTGGCTTAACGGCCGGGCGAGCACCCATGGTAAAACTGCCGAGCTGGAGGACCTGACCTGGAGCTAGGGTCTTCTACAAGTGATATTGTCATTGATGACAAGGCGAGCAATCGACCTTCTGTTGACAACACAACGGAACTCTCAATGAAAGCACCAATGTCGGTGTCAAAACCGGCCGATCTCAGGTAGGGTGTACTGAACTGTGCGTCTGAGGATCGAAGGTAACAAGGGATAAGGAGAACACGATGTTTACCCAGGTTCATGCCCTCTTAATGCAGGTAAAACCCTATGTCCTGCTTGATTGTATTTGATAAGTATAGGGGTTACAAGAGTTGATCTACCTCGAGATCGTAATGGCTAAACCCTAGCTGTCTAGCCTCTATGAATTCTGATGGCCTCTATAGACTAAACCCTCCAGTTTATATACACATCGAAGGGGCCTAGGGTTGTACAAAGTCGGTTCGTGGAAGATGGAAATTACATTTTCGGACACCAATCCCCCTTTCCACGCATAGGAGAGTCCTACCCGGATACGGGAGAAAGCCTTCTGCTTCGTATCTTCATGGGCCATCAGTCCGACCCATATCCAGTAGCCCGGACACCTGAGGACCCCCTTGTTGGGGAACGTAGCAATAATTCAAAATTTTCCTACGTGTCACCAAGATCAACCTAGGGGATGCTAGCAATGAGAGAGAGGGAGTGCTTCTTCATACCCTTGAAGATCTCTAAGCGGAAGCGTTACAAGAACGTGGTTGATGGAGTCGTACTCGCGGCGATTCAAATCGCGGAAGATCCGATCTAGCGCCGAACGGACGGCGCCTCCGCGTTCAACACACGTACAACACGAGGTCTCCTCCTTCTTAATCCAGGGGAGAGGAGAAGTTGAGGGAGGACTCCAGCAACACGACGGCGTGGTGGTGGAGCTTGTGGTATTCCTGCAGGTCTTCGCCAAGCTCTACGGAGGAGAAGGAAGAGTTGGAGGAGGGAGGGGCTGTGCCAGGGAAGGGGGTGTGGCTGCCCTCTCTCTCCCTCACTATATATAGGGGGAAGGGGGGGGTCGAGGAGGCGCCCTAGGGTTCCCTAGGGGAGGGGCGGTGGCCATAGGGGAAACCCTAGATGGCTTTGGGCGCCCCCACCCCTAGGAAACTTGCCCCCCAAGCCGGGAGGGGTGGCTGCCCTAGGGGAGGCGCCCCAACCTCTCCAAGTTATGTGAGATGGGGTGGGAGGGGCGCTCAGCCCCTTAGGCTCCGTTTGGTGCAAAGGAATTTTAAAGGAAAACTTGCAGGAATAAAAAATGAAGGAAAGTTCTCCCAAACTGCGTTCGGTGTGCAGGAATGAGCTCCTCAAGATCCAAAGGAAAGTTGTTGTAGCCTCCAGTTTTACAGGAAAGAAAACGTCCGGTGCAAGCTCTTTTTTGGGGCGGAAGCACGAGGCAAAGTACAGGAAATCTTAGCTGGACCTGCATGCACCACCATTGCCTTGCTTTGTGTGACCCCACCACTGCCAGATGGACGCATCAACGAGTGGATGAGAAAATAGACCGACCATGCTTTGTACTAGTGGGACCTACAGATACCTTTGCCTTCCTTTGCTTTACCGAACACATCTTCTCAGCTTTCCTACAGACTTCTAATCTAGAGTTTTACCAGCCGATTCCCAGGACGTTCCTCTGTTTTTCAGTTTCCCACAGTTTTCTTAACCTTTGCAGCGAACGGAGCCTTAGTGGGCTGATGTGCCCCCTCCCCTTGGCCCATAAGGCCCCCAACGCTTGCCGGGGCCTCCGAAACCCCTTTCGGACACGCTGGTCATCACCTGGTACCCCTAGAATAATTCCAGACTCCAATACCTTCTTCCAATATATCGATCTTCACCTCCGGACCATTTCAGAACTCCTCATCACATCCAGGATCTCATCCAGGACTACGAACCACCTTCGGTAACCACATACTATTTCCCATAACAACTCTAGCGTCACCGAACCTTAAGTGTGTAGACTCTACGGGTTCGGGAACCATGCAGACATGACCGAGGCATCTCTCTGGCCAATAACCAATAGCGGGATCTAGATACCCATATTGGCTCCCACATGTTCCACTATGATCTCATCGGATGAACCACGATGTCGGGGATTCAATCAATCCCGTATACAATTCCCTTTGTCTATTGGTATGTTACTTGCCCGAGATTTGATCATCGGTATCCCTATACCTTGTTCAATCTCGTTACCGGCAAGTCTCCTTACTCGTTCTGTAACGCATGATCCCGTGGCTAAATCATTAGTCACATTGAACTCATTATGATGATGCATTACCGAGTGGGCCCAGAGATACCTCTCCGTCACACGGAGTGACAAATCCCAGTCTCGATTCGTGCCAACTCAACAGACACTTTCGGAGATACCCGTAGTGTGCCTTTATAGCCACCCAGTTACGTTGTGATGTTTGGCACACCCAAAGCATTCCTACGGTATTCGGGAGTTGCACAATCTCATGGTCTAAGGAAATGATACTTGACATTAGAAAAGCTTTAGCAAACGAACTATACGATCTTGTGCTATGCTTAGGATTGGGTCTTGTCCATCACATCATTCTCCCAATGATGTGATCCCGTTATTAACGACATCCAATGTCCATGGTCAGGAAACCATAACCATCTATTGATCAACGAGCTAGTCAACTAGAGGTTTACTAGGGACATGTTGTGGTCTATGTATTCACACATGTATTAAGGTTTCCAGTTAATACAATTATAGCATGAAAAATTGACAATTATCATGAACAAGGAAATACAATAATAACCATTTTATTATTGCCTCTAGGGAATATTTCCAACACCCCTAATCTAGGACTCCCTCAGCGAGCCACTCGGAGTGGTATATCTCATGGATGAACTCGGCTGACAGGAGTCGAGTTACTTCTTTTCTAATTGCCTTCCTCTTCACCACGGCGGACCGACGGAGGAGTTCCTTGACGGGTTTTGCTTTCGGTCGACACGCAAACGGTGCTCAGCCAGTCCCCTGGGTACACCCGGCATGTCTGATGGTTTCCATGCGAAGATATCTCAGTTCTCACGGAGGAACTGGATGAGCGCTTCTTCCTATTTGCTGTCGAGTGTTGTTGAGATGTGGGTCGGAGCAACATTGGGGTCTTCCGGGTGAATGTGGACATGCTTTGTCTCTCCGGCCGACTGAAACGCAGACTCTGAGGCAGGCTTCTTAGCTCACAACTAATCACTTGGATCTGCATTCTTTTTGTATTCTTCCATCTCTACTGCTGCCATCTGTTTGTCGGCAATTTTTGAGCCTTTCTGGAGGCACTCTTCTACTCTTTGTCGACTCCCCGTGACTGTGATCACGCCTCTGGGACCAGGCATCTTCAACTTGAGATATACGTAACATGGTCAAGCCATGAAACGAGCATATGCGGGCCTGCCCAGAATAGCATGGTAGGCACTATGGAAATCCACCACCTCGAACATCAACTTTTCCTTGCGGTAATTCTTGGAATCACCGAAAACTACATTAAGAGCAATATGTCCGAGTGACTCTGCCTTCTTTCCTTGGATGACTACATGGAACCGCATGTTGCTCTCACTGAGTTTGGACATTGGTATGCCCATCCCTCGGAGGGTCTCAGCATATAGAATGTTCAGTCCACTGTCACCATCCATAAGAACTTTAGTCAGTCGGGTGCCCCCAACGACTAGGTCGATCACCAATACTTGGCGACCAAGGGATGCAACATGCGCTGGGTGATCAGATTGGTCGAATGTTATTGGAGTCTTTGACCACTTCAAGTATGTCATAGTTGCCGGAGCAGCCATGTTCACTTCCCTGTTAATGACCTTTAGTCGACTTTTGCTCTCAACGTCAACAAAAATCATCGAAGTAGCATTGACATTGGGGTAACCATCGTCTTCTTCTTTCTCCTCATCCTTATCAAAGTCCTTCTCCGTGGGCTGATCCTCTCGGAACTGCTGAATCAGGAGCCGACACTGTTGAGTGGCATGTTTGGGCAGAATCGGGTTACCCTCTTCATCCTTTTGTGTGTGTATGTGACACGGAAAATCCATGACATCGTTTCCTGACTGATCTTTCACCTATTTGGGCACCCACGGCCCTTTAGGTTTTCCCTTGAACTTTCCTTGATTTAGAACTGTGGCCTCGGCAGGACCTGCTGCTTCGGCTTTATGTTTCTGTTTCCGACTGGTGTTTCCACCTACAGTGTCCTGGTCGACTAGTTTCCCTTTACCATTATGGGGTCGGTCTTCTTCTTTGACGTTTGCATACCGAGTGGCTATTTCCATGATTCGGCCTAGAGACATGTCTCCGGATTGACCAAATTTTAGGATGAGCTCTCTATACTAGACGCCCTCTTTAAAGGCACAAACTGCCTGGTGTTCTGACACATTTTCTACCACATGGTGAAGAGCAGTCCACCTTTGAATGAAGTCTCTCAAAGTTTCATTCAGCTTCTGAACACGGTGTTGCAATTCAGTCAGCCCAACAGGTCGCTTGCAGGTACCCTTGAATGTCTTGATGAATACTCGGGCCAAATCTTCCCAGCAGAAAATACTCCCAGGAGCCAACTGATTCAACCAAGCTCTGGCCAAACCTTCAAGCATCAGGGGGAGGTGCTTCAGGGCCACGTCGTCATTGCCTCCACCAATCTGAACTGCCACTCGGTAATCTTCTAACGAAGTGTCTGGCTTTGACTCACCAGTAAACTTGCTTACTCCGGCAGCCAATCTGAAGTTGGGAGGGATCTCGGCGGCCCGGATGGCTCTGCTGAAACATCCAGGCCCCGAAACAAATGCTCTGTTACTGATCGGATGATCTCTGTCTTGACCTTCCCTATGTGCTCTGCCTCTGTTAACCAAACCTTATACCAGAACAGATCTCGCATCAAATCCAGGCTCTCTAGGGTCGACTGCGCCTCTCCGCTCATCTCCATACGGGCGCCTATCGTCATACCTTCGGGGCGCATACAACCCGCTCCTCGGAGGAGGCATAGGCACTCGACGATGGTCATCACGAGGATCAAACTGCCTGTGGCCTCGACCAAGGTACTGATCTTGGTGGTAACCACGATCTTCACGCCACAGAGGCGATCTCGGGCTATGCACCGACTGAACTGTGTCTGCAACCATAGATCGGCTATGGATTCTGTTGCGCGAGTGAGAAACAACCGAGTTCTGTTCACCTACTGCTCGGAGCAGCGCTCAGATCTGCAACAAACCTCTACCAGCTTCTGAACAAGACGGTTGAATTGACTCTGCTATACGTGCTGATGTTGTCATATTTTGGACTGGAGTACGATATACCTAAGGTTCAGGCGAAAACAGTTGTCGTGGCCGTCAACTGGATCCAGGGATCTGCTGACGGGCGCATTCGTTGAGTGACTGCTGGAGATTCTCCAGACGCGTACGCTCAGTCAAGGTGGCTAAGTGTGAAGCCTCCAAGGCCCGAGCCTCAGAGGTCTCCCCAATGATGGGGGTCTAGAGCGCCTTGATGTTGCGGCGTTGTAGCTCTTCCCTCTGCTCTGCGGTGAGGGCTTGGGGATAGTATTCGCCAGGATTGCGCAACGGGTCGTCACCGCCGACGCCGCCATGACGGAACCCGGGCGGACTGCGATGGGAGTCGACCATGAGGACTGCCACCGCAGGGTCGTTGCTCTCGCACTTGGAAAGAGTGTCCGAGGAACCAGTCATCAGATTGAATGGTCCATAGAGAGGTTCGTCGGGCTCGATTGCCGTTACTTGAGGGGTGGTCGACTGGCGAGCCACCGCATGCTTCACCCACCGCTGGAGTCGCGATCGACTGGATCATTTGCCATGGCGAACAGCGGGGAGCGAGGATGCCGTGGTAGCCGACCGGTACTAGGTCGACGGCTGCCGCGGGAGGACACTGTGAGTGCACACGCGAAAGTGCATCGCCCCGCGGACGAGGAGAGTCTCGACGTCGAGGGGGGCTTCTTAGAGGCAGGCAGAGTCTTCAGCAATGAAAAAGAGCGCTCCGAGGCAGACCTCGTGGCCCAGGGACAAACCACCACCGGAAACCATGTTGACGGAGATCGAAAAAACTGCAACCTCACCGGAAGTCGCTAAAGCGCTGGCCCCAAGGTGGGCACCAACTGTCATGGGAATGAGTCTGACAGTAAGAGTAGGGGGTACGTAGGAGGAGGCAGGATCCTAACTATGGCGAGGTTGTACACACGAGTTTACGAGTTCAGGCCCCTCGTGGAGGAGGTAATAGCACTACGTCTCGGTGCCGCGGAGGCTGGTCAACGGGATATGTGTGAAAGTTACAGGGGTTGCGAACCCTTGTTCCAGAGGAGGGGGTGGCTTATAAAGAGTGCGACAGGTCCCTCCAGCCCTCGGTTACACAGGGTTCAATGTGAGTTAAGACAGGGGTGTTACTGGTAACGCCTGCTATTAATGATCTTTATGACTACAGAGTGAATGCTCGACTGTTGCCATCCCGGGGTGACTGTATGCCTTCTATGCTCCGACTGATTTCTTTGAATGGTCAAGTGTAACGATCAGGTCGAGTGGAATTGGGATATCCGTGTGGAAACTGCCGTTGAGTGGATTACACTTCAGGGTGATTTCAATCGGTATCTTCTGTAGAGCTTTGTATGTCTTTGACTCTAAGGCAGTGTCCTTGGGTACGGTGTCTAGGTCAGGCCACGACCCTACCCTAGGTACATGTCATCATCACCCACCCCTGCAGCATGTATCGTTTTGCGCATGTATCAGGACTGGCTTTGCCCTTTTATGAATTGCTTAATATTGCAACCTACATCTCCGGTGCTTCACCGCCATGAATATTGTGCGCCCTCACAAACCCACCCGCGACCGCCTCATGATTATGGACTGGTATGGCGTCTGTGGTCGGGTCCGTCCCTGGAGCATTGCTAAACCCAAGTGGTCGAGCTCTATCTCGCGGGCTAGCTCCCGTGCACGTCACCTCCCGTGGTCCTTGGTGCCTTGTTCTCGCATGAGCTAATCGAGAGTGGATGAGTCAGGACGCGCGACCTAGTGCCTCGCCGCCGCAGGAGTCACGCGCTGGTTGTTTTTCTTTAGGATTGTTGCATGAGAAGACTGGGCAGGAGGTATGTGTTCGGGTCCATCCCTATAACGTCGATAAACCCAACGACTGAGCTCTATCTGGCGGGCCGCCCTGTTCATGTCACCTCCTGGGGTCGTTGGTGTTTGGCCTTCTCATGCGATGTCCCCCGGAGATTCACTCGACGCAGGCCACCCTAACATCTCGCATGATTCTTACAGGCACCCCGCACCAAAAATTCAGGCACAACCCGCCTTGAGGTAGGGCATCGTGAGTCCCGCGCTGGCTCAAGAGTGCCCAGATACACCTCCTCCAGTTCTGCCATGTTAGCCATGCATATGAACGGGGCTGTACACGCCCCGGAGTCTCCCCCAGAGGGAAATCACACCCACACACCGGTGGAAGCCGCATCCTCCATGCTGGCGGATGACATGGTTGAGGAGCGACTATGCCCACGCAGCAGTGGAAGCCCCATGCTCCGCGCTGGCGGACGACAGGGTCGAGGAGCGGCTATGCCCACGCTAACATGGAAGCACCATGCTCCACACTGGTGAATAAACAACTAAGCGCACCCTAGTGGCTGCAATAACCTCAGGAGGGCCTGTCGGCCGATGCACGGTCCCATGATGTCTGCTACACAACTTCTTCTTGTAGACGTTGTTGGGCCTCCAAGTGTAGAGGTTTGTAGGACAGTAGCAAATTTCCCTCAAGTGGATGACCTAAGGTTTATCAATCCGTAGGAGGCGTAGGATGAAGATGGTCTCTCTCAAGCACCTGCAGCCAAATAACAAAGAGTGTTAAGTGCTTTGAGTAGCTTCATGCCATGCCTTGATTTGCCATGTTAAGTTCCTGTAGCATGTAGTTTTTATGATCCAAACTCTTGTGTCCCCAACACACCCAATACAATGGTAAATTGTATAGGTGCACTAGTTCAGCGAAGAGATGGTGATACAAGTGGTATAAGGATAGTAGATAATAGTTTTTGTAATATGAAAATATAAAAACAGCAAGGCAACGAATGATAAAAGTGAGCGTAAACGGTATTGCAATGCGTTGAAACAAGGCATAGGGTTCATACTTTCACTAGTGCAAGTTCCCTCAACAATAATAACATAATTGGATCACATAACTATCCCTCAACATGCAACAAAGAGTCACTCCAAAGTCACTAATAGTGGAGAACAAACGAAGAGATCATGGTAGGGTACGAAACCACTTCAAAGTTATTCTTTCCAATCAATCCGTTGGGCTATTCCTGTAAGTGTCACAAACAGCCCTAGAGTTCGTACTAGAATAACACCTTAAGACACAAATCAACCAAAACCCTAATGTCACCTAGATACTCCAATGTCACCTCAAGTATCCGTGGGTATGATTATACGATATGCATCACACAATCTCAGATTCATCTATTCAACCAACACATAGGACCTCAAAGAGTGCCCCAAAGTTTCTACCAGAGAATCACGACGAAAATGTGTGCCAACCCCTATGCATAGGTTCATGGGAGGAACCCGCAAGTTGATCACCAAAACATACATCAAGTGAATCATGTGATATCCCATTGTCACCAGAGATACGCACGGCAAGACATACATCAAGTGTTCTCAAATCTTTAAAGACTCAATCTGATAAGGTTACTTCAAGGGGAAAACTCAATCCATTACAAGAGAGTAGAGGGGGAGAAACATCATAAGATCCAACTATAATAGCAAAGCTCGCGATACATCAAGATCGTATCACCTCAAGAACACGAGAGAGAGAGAGATCAAACACATAGCTACTGCTACATACCCTCAGCCCCGAGGGAGAACTACTCCCTCCTCGTCATGGAGAGCACCGGGATGATGAAGATGGCCACCGGAGAGGGATTGCCCCCTCCGGCAGGGTGCCGGAACGGGTCTAGATTGGCTTTCGGTGGCTACGGAGGCTTCTGGCGGCGGAACTCCTGATCTATTGTGCTCCCAGATGTTTTTAGGGTATATGGAGATATATAGGCGGAAGAAGTACGTCAGAGGAGCCACGAAGGGCCCATGAGGGTGGAGGGTGCGCCTAGGGGGGTGGGCGCGCCCCCCTACCTCGTGGCTTCCTTGAAGCTTCCTTGACATGGACTCCAAGTGTCCCAGGTTGCTTCCGTTCCAAAAATAAGTTCCGTGAAGTTTCAGGTCAATTGGACTCCGTTTAATTTTCCTTTTCTAAATGGAATCAAATACGCAGTATTTACAGAAAAAAGTCTTCGTTTATTGGGAAAGAATCAATATACTTTTAATGTCGAATCGGGATTCACTAAGACAGAAATAAAGCATTGGGTCGAACTCTTCTTTGGTGTTAAGGTGGTAGATATGAATTGCCATCGACTACCTGGAAAAGGTAGAAGAATAGGACCTATTCTGGGCCATACAATGCATTACAGACGTATGATCATTACCCTTCAACCGGGTTATTCTATTCCACTTCTAGATAGAGAAAAAAACTAAAGGAGAATGAATGAAAAAAGACATAGTTTGGATACTCTAAAACAAGGGAAAAAATAGAAATTGGCACTGGGCTCTGGGTTAATAGGTTAGTCCCAAAAATAATATAAAAGTGCATAATAAAGCCCATAAACATCCAAAGTTGATAATATAATAGCATGGAACAATCAAAAATTATAGATACGTTGGAGACGTATCAGCATCCCGAAGCTTAATTCCTGCTCGTCCTCGAGTAGGTAAATGATAAAAACAGAATTTTTGATGTGGAATGCTACCTAACATATTTATCCATGAAATTCTCTTTATTGTGGCAAGAATATTCAGATCCATAAGATTCAAGACAAAAGTTTAATATTGACATAGAAATAATAATACTTCAAGCATACTAACTAAGCAATTATGTCTCTTCAAAATAACATGGCCAAAGAAAGTTATCCCTACAAAATCATATAGTCTGGCTATGCTCCATCTTCACCACACAACGTATTCAATTCATGCACAACCCCGATGACAAGCCAAGCAATTGTTTCATACTTTTGATGTCCTCAAACTTTTTCAATCTTCACGCAATACATTGAATATTACCTTGGGTTGCCTTGGGTATCCCCAAGCTTAGGCTCTTTCCACTCCTTATTCCATAGTCCATCGAATCTTTACCCAAAACTTGAAAACTTCACAACACAAAACTTAACAGAAAACTCGTAAGCTCCGTTAGCAAAAGAAAAGAAAACACCACTTCAAGGTACTGTAATTAACTCATTATTTATTTATATTGGTGTTAAACCTACAGTATTCCAACTTCTCTATGGCTTATAAACTATTTTACTAGCCATAGATTCATCAAAATAAGTAAACAACACATGAAAAACAGAATCTGTCAAAAACAGAACAGTCTGTAGTAATCTGTAACTAACGCAAACTTCTGGAACCCCAAAAATTCTAAAATAAATTTCTGTACCAGAGGAATTTATCTATTAATCATATTCAAAAAGAATTAACTAAATATCACTATCCAATAAAAAATGGCAGCAATTTTCGTGAGCACTAAAGTTTCTGTTTTTTACCGCATGATCGCAAAGACTTTCCCCAAGTCTTCCCAAAGGTTCTACTTGGCACAAACACTAATTAAAAGCATGAAAACTCAATCATAAAAGAGGATAGATAAAATATTTATTGCTAAACAGGAGCAAAAAGCAAGGAACAACAATAAAATTGGGTTGCCTCCCAACAAGCGCTATCGTTTACGCCCCTAGATAGGCATGATGATTTCAACGATGCTCACATAAAAGATAAGAATTGAAACATAAAGAGAGCATCATTAAGAATATGACCAGCACATTAAGTCTAACCCACTTCCTATTCATAGGGATTTTGTGAGCAAACAACTTATGGGAACAATAATCAACTAACATAGGAAGGCAAAACAAGCATAACTTCAAAACTTTAAGCACATAGAGAGGAAACTTGATATTATTGCAATTCCTACAAGCATATATTCCTCCCTCATAATAATTTTCAGTAGCATCATGAATGAATTCAACAATATAACTATCACATAAAGCATTATTTTCATGATCTACAAGCATAGAATTTTTATTACTCTCCACATAAGCAAAATTCTTCTCATTCGGAATAGTGGGAGTATCATAAGAGACTTGAATACTATAAATTGTTTCTGCATTAAAAGAGTAATGTTCAGAAAAAGGGTAATCATAATCATGACAAGTTTTATAAATATAATCATCACTACTTTTTATAGCATATGTATCATCACAATAATCATCATAAGTAGGAGGCATGTTATCATCATTATAAATTTGCATATCAAAACTTGGGAGACTAAAAATATCATCTTCATTAATCATAGCTTCCACAAGCTTGGTACTAACATTAATTGCAGCAAATATATTCTCAAAAACATCATCTTGATCAAACATAGCATCCCTAAGCTTGGGCCTTTTTATATCATAAGCATAATCACTCTCATCATTAATAGTGTAGATAGCACCAATAGTATAGCAATTATCATATTCTTCTAAGCAAGTGCCAAAAAGATTTTCAAGATCATAGGGAGTGTCATTATGTTCCCAATCATAATCATCACAACAAGCAATAGGCATAACGAGATCATCATCAAGTGCGTCATCTTCATTGTCATGAGGCACAACAATAATAGGAGCAACATTATTTCGGAGGATACCTTTTTACCTCTCTTCCTTTTTCTTTTCTTCTTCTTCACCACATCATGTGTGGGTTCAATCCTATTTTTGGAGCTTCTTATTAATGAAATTGGTTGAATAGAAGGCTCCTCCTCATTACCTAATTCATCATAAGAAATAATAGGAGGATATTGGGAAGTCTCTTCACTTTCATTAGTATTCTCTTCATCTTCTATTTGTTTTCTTTTCTTTATGTAATTGGCAATATAAGGATTTTCAATGCAATTCACCGTGCAATACATATAAATTTCCTCTAGATCAAAATGAAGAACTCTATCAAGGGCAAATTTTGGAATATCCTTAGTTATACGTTTCATTTCTTCATAACCCAAGAGCAAACTAAGTTCATTATGATGTGCAAGGGAAATCAAGTCATCACAATTTTTGGACACGATACGATCATGAAACAATTTGCATTGGGTACTGAAATGATCATGTTCATTGCAAAGTTCACAAGTATGGCTAAGAAAATTTAAATTTTCAGCACAATCATCTAGCCTTTCTTGCAACAATTTAGTTTCTAAGTACTTATGCCTCTTGCAATATCTATCTTCCCTATTTGGTGTGTACTTACAAACCCAATGCACTCCACAAAAATCGACATGTTTATAGGAGACATTTTCATCATAACTAGGGCAATCATCATTAGTACCATGGATATTCAAGGAGTTTATACTAACAACATTGCAATCATGCTCATCATTCAAATATTTAGTGCCAAACATTTTAATGCATTCTTCTTCTAACACTTTGGCACAATTTTCCTTTCCATCATACTCACGAAAGATATTAAAAAGATGAAGCATATGAGGTAAACTCAGTTCCATTTTTTATAGTTTTCTTTTATAAACTAAACTAGTGATAAAACAAGAAACAAAAAGATTCGATTGCAAGATCTAAAGATATACCTTCAAGCACTCACCTCCCTGGCAACAGCGCCAGAAAAGAGCTTGATGTCTACTACACAACCTTCTTCTTGTAGACGTTGTTGGGCCTCCAAGTGCAGAGGTTTGTAGGACAGTAGCAAATTTCCCTCAAGTGGATGACCTAAGGTTTATCAATCCGTAGGAGGCGTAGGATGAAGATGGTCTCTCTCAAGCAACCCTGCAACCAAATAACAAAGAGTCTCTTGTGTCCCCAACACACCCAATACAATGGTAAATTGTATAGGTGCACTAGTTCGGCGAAGAGATGGTGATACAAGTGGTATATCGATAGTAGATAATAGTTTTTGTAATCTGAAAATATAAAAACATCAAGGTAACGAATGATAAAAGTGAGCGTAAATGGTATTGCAATGCGTTGAAACAAGGCCTAGGGTCCATACTTTCACTAGTGCAAGTTCCCTCAACAATAATAACATAATTGGATCACATAAATATCCCTCAACATGCAACAAAGAGTCACTCCAAAGTCACTAATAGCGGAGAACAAACGAAGAGATCATGGTAGGGTACGAAACCACCTCAAAGTTATTTTTTCCAATCAATCCGTTGGGCTATTCCTATAAGTGTCACAAATAGCCCTAGAGTTCGTACTAGAATAATACCTTAAGACACAAATCAACCAAAACCCTAATGTCACCTAGATACTCCAATGTCACCTCAAGTATCCATGGGTATGATTATACGATATGCATCACACAATCTCAGATTCATCTATTCAACCAACACATAGGACCTCAAAGAGTGCCCCAAAGTTTCTACCGGAGAATCACGACGAAAACGTGTGCCAACCTGAGGGAGTCCTAGATTAGGGGGTCTCCGGACAGCCGGACTATATCCTTTGGCTGGACTGTGGGACTATGAAGATACAAGATTGAAGACTTCGTCTCGTGTCCGGATGGGACTCTACTTGGCGTGGAAGGAAAGCTAGGCAGTACGGATATGGATATCTCCTCCTTTGTAACCGAACTTGTATAACCCTAACCCTCTCCGGTGTCTATATAAACCGGAGGGTTTTAGTCCGTAGGACAACATACAATCATACCATAGGCTAGCTTCTAGGGTTTAGCCTCTCCGATCTCGTGGTAGATAAACTCTTGTAATACTCATATCATCAAGAATAAATCAAGCAGGACATAGGGTTTTACCTCCATCAAGAGGGCCCGAACCTGGGTAAAACATCATGTCCCCTGCCTCCTGTTACCATCCGCCTTAGACGCACAGTTCGGGACCACCTACCCGAGATCCGCCAGTTTTGACACCGACATTGGTGCTTTCATTGAGAGTTCCTCTGTGTCGTCGCCGTTAGGATTGATGGTTCCTTCGATCATCATTAGCGATGCAGTCCAGGGTGAGGCTTTTCTCCCCGGACAGATTTTTGTATTCGGCGGCTTTGTACTGCGGGCCAATTCGCTTGGCCATCTGGAGCAGATTGAAAGCTACGCCCCTGGCCATCAGGTCAGGTTTGGAAGCCTAAACTACACAACCGATATCCGCGGAGACTTGATCTTCGACGGATTCGAGCCCCTGCCGAGTGCGCCGCGCTATCACGATGGGCATGATTTAGCTCTGCCACCGAACAGTGTCCTGGAGACCGCACCTGCAGCCGCCCCGACCTTTAATTCGGAGCCAACTGCGCCATCCGAGGGCGGGTGGTTAGACCTCGCCGCGGAGGCAGCAGCCTCAACGGAGATCGAACCGAACACCAACCTTATCCTTCGTGAGGCCCATGACTCCCCATCGCCGGACTCTTCTCCGGACTCTGGACCATCCGAGCCCCTGCCAATCGAATCCGATTGGGCGCCGATCATGGAGTTCACTGCCGCGGATATCTTTCAGCACTTGCCCTTCGGCGACATACTGAATTCACTAAGGTCTCTCTCTTTGTCAGGAGAGTCCTGGCCGGATTATGACCGGCAGGATTGGGATGCGGACGACGAAGAAATTCGCTGCCCACCCACCACCCACTTAGTAGCCACTGTCAACGACTTAACCGACATGCTCGATTTTGACTCCGAAGACATCGACGGTATGGACGACGATGCGGGAGACGAAGAGGAACCACTGCCCACAGGGCACTGGACAGCCACCTCATCATACGATATATACATGGTGGACACACCCAAAGAAGGCAATGGCGACGAGACAGCGGAGGATGACCCCTCCAAGAAGCAACCCAAGCGCCGACGTCAGCGGCGCCGCTCTAAGTCCCGCCAAAGCAAAAGTGGTGATACCGGCACAGGAGATAATAACACTTCGGATAGTGCCGAAGATGGCAACAATCCCCTCCAGCACGATCTAGGGAAGGAGGATGGAGAGGCCAGCCCTCCAAAGAGAGCGGGAGATGGAGAGGCGGAGGATGATAATTACATGCCCCCCCTCCGAAGACAAGGCAAGCCTCGACGATGACAAATTCGTCGTGCCAGAGGATCCCGTCAAACAAGAGCGCTTCAAGTGCCGGCTTATAGCCACGACAAATAGCCTTAAGAAAAAGCAGCAACAACTTCAAGCTGATCAAGATCGGCTAGCTGACAGATGGACCGAAGTCCTGGCGGCCGAGGAATATAAACTCAAACGCCCCCCCCCCCCAAGAGTTACCCAAAATGCAGGTTGCTACCCCGACTGGAGGAAGAAGCATATGACGCAGATGATCGGCCACCTCGTGGCCGCAATAGAGAGGCATTCCAGCCAAAAGCTCAGCCTGCACCCCGACGCCATTCAAATAAAAAGGCATGGGGCAATACGCCAGACCTGCGATACGTATTGGAGGACAAAGCAAAACATGCAAGATCGATCTACAGATCATGAGGGTGCGCCACTATGCGAGATGATAAATGTCACGCCGGATACAGTAAAAGTGAATCCGGCCGGGCCGAACACATCGGGCAAGACTCATTGGAGCTGCGTCGCGATATAGCCCAGTACAGAGGCGCCGCACACCCCTTATGCTTCACAGACGAAGTAATGGATCATCAAATCCCAGAGGGTTTCAAACCCGTAAATATAGAATCATATGACGGCACAACAGATCCTACGGTATGGATCGAGGATTTCCTCCTGCACATCCACATGGCCCGCGGTGATGACCTACACGCAATCAAATACCTCCCACTCAAACTTAAAGGACCAGCTCGACATTGGCTCAACAGCTTGCCAGCAGAGTCCATTGGTTGTTGGGAAGATCTGGAGCCGCATTCCTCGACAACTTTCAGGGCACTTATGTGCGACCGCTAGACGCCGATGACCTGAGCCATATAATTCAGCAGCCAGAGGAATCGGCCAGGCAATTCTGGACATGGTTCCTAACAAAGAAAAATCAAATCGTCGACTGTCTGGATGCAAAGGCTCTATCAGCTTTCAAGCACAACATCCGCGATGAGTGGCTAGCCCGGCACCTTGGTCAGGAAAAGCCGAAATCTATGGCAGCCCTCACGACACTCATGACCCGCTTTTGTGAGGGAGAAGACAGCTGGCTGGCTCACATTTACAACATATCAAAGAACCATGGTACTTCGAATACCAAGGACGGCAGTAGCAGATCACGTTGCAACAAACATAAGCACCGCATTAACAGCGACAATACCGAGGATACGGCAGTCAATGCCGGATTCAAAGGCTCTAAACCCGGTCAGCGGAAAAAGCCATTCAAAAGAAGCACTCCAGGCCCGTCCTGTTTGGACCGTATACTCGATCGCTCGTGTCAAATACACGGCACCCCCAACAAGCCAGCCAATCACACCAATAGGGATTGTTGGGTGTTCAAGCAGGCCGGCAAGTTAATTGCCAAAAACAAAGATAAGGGGCCACATAGCGATGACGAGGAGGAGCCCCGGCAGCCGAATACCGGAGGACAGAAGAGGTTCCTCCCACAAGTGCGGACGGTGAACATGATATACGCAACCCACATCCCCAAGAGGGAGCGGAAGCGTGCGCTCAGGGACATATATGCGTTGGAGCCAGTCGCCCCAAAGTTCAACCCATGGTCCTCCTGACCGATAACCTTCGATCGTAGGGACCACCCCACTAGTATCCGTCATGGTGGATTCGCCGCACTGGTCTTAGACCCAATTATTGACGGATTTCACCTCACTCGAGTCCTTATGGATGGCGGCAGCAGCCTGAACCTGCTTTACCAGGACACGGAGCACAAAATGGGTATAGACCCCTCAAGGATCAAACCCACAAAAACGACCTTTAAAGGCGTCATACCAGGTGTAGAGGCCCATTGCACAGGCTCAGTCACACTGGAAGTGGTCTTCGGATCCCCAGATAACTTCCGAAGCAAAGAGTTAATCTTCGATATAGTCCCGTTTCGCAGTGGTTATCATGCACTGCTCGGGCGAACCGCATTTGCGAGATTCAATGCGGTACCGCATTATGCATACCTCAAGCTCAAGATGCCAGGACCTCAGGGGGTCATTACAGTTAATGGAAACATAGAGCGCTCTCTCCGAACGGAGGAGCACACTACAACCCTCGCAGCGGAAGCGCAAAGCAGCCTCTTAAGGCAATCCACTAGTTCGGCGTTTAAGGACCCGAACACCTTCAAGCACGCCCGGAGTAATCGGCAACAGGACCGCCTGGCATGTTCCGAGCTCGCATAGCAATGCGGCCCCCACCCCGGTCCCAGCCAAACAGTGAAACCCGTGCCACGCGTACATAATTACGCATTAAAAATACCATGGGCACAGGCGGGAAAGGGGGCACGACTACGGCACGCCCCAAGACGTGGCTTAAACCACACTAGGGGCTTCCCGCTTTGTTATTTTTCTCTCTTTCACGACATTAATCTTTGGAAACCCTGTCCAGCAGCATGATTGCTGAACACATGATGCATCAACCAAGGAGGCAGAAAGCTACATCACACCAGGGAACTCCCAGGTGGATTACGATAACGAGTGAAATACTTGCTTTAATATTATTCCTCAGCTTGCCCTTGGAGGGGACATAGTCCTACCTTTTGCTTATTGCACTGCATGTATCATTCTGCTTTAACGCACCTTTTTGAATAAACAATGCATAGCAATTAAGACTATTATTGCATTCTACCTTTATATATATATATATATATATATATATATATATATGTTCATCCGTGACATCCAGCACCCGTACACTCTAGTACGGCCAATACACCAGGGGCTTAAGTACCCCACAATATGGTGTGAGAAGTCCGAACACTTTCACAAGTGCGGCACCCCAAACTTATAGCATTATATGCATCAGCTTTGAATCATGTCTTTGGTCAATAGTTGGGTTTGCCCGGCTCCCATGTTTTGGTACCTTACGTTCCGCTATATCGGCTAAGGTAGCACTGGGAGAACTACTGCGATTGTGCCCCAGTTCAGCTGGGTTAAGCACCTCAGTAGAGAAAGCTAAAACTGACTGTCATGATAAGGCGAGAGACTGGTCGCTGTTCGAGAGGTTTTCGAGTCCTTAAAGACTTGTGCCTCTTAGAGCGAGGAGTCGGCCCTGTCCGGCTTAAGGCGTGTATCGCACCCCATATTCTGCCTTCCGAATACTAGGGGCTTCGCCGAAATTTAAAATTATAGAATTCTATGGCTAAGTGAGAGTGATAATGCATTATAGTCCAATTGCCTTGTTCGTTGCGCTGAGCACCTCCCTCGTAGGACCCAAAAATGGTAACAAGAGTGCTCAAGTTTATCCCAAACACCCCAGCACTTGTGGCATGGAGGCAGAAGCCGATGACTAGCCATCTCTCAGATTTGATAAACAGCCGAACAAAAGGTAATATTTTAAATTCAAACAAGCATTGCATAGCGCACATGAACAAGTTTTCATGAATACATGATTACACGAGCGGGTTTACTCAAATATTGTATCTTTGGTACACTTGTCCGCTACGAGACGGGAACCCTTCAGGACACCCTCATAGTACATCTCGGGGTGGCGATGCTCCTTGCCCTCCGGCGGGCCTTCCTTGATCAGCTTCACGGCGTCTAGCTTGGCCCATTGCACCTTCATACGGGCGAAAGCCCGGCGTGCACCTTCGATGCAGACGGACCGCTTGACGACTTCCAGCCATGGGCAGGCATCCACAAGCTGCCTCACTAGGCCGAAGTAGCTATTCGGAAGGGCGTCGCCAGGCCACAGCCGGACTATAAAGCCCTTCATGGCCTGTTCGGCCACCTTGTGTAGCTCGACCAGTTGCTTCAGCTGGTCGCTCAGAGGCATCGGGTGTTCGGTACCAGTATACTGAGACCAAAACAACTTCTCCGTTGAGCTTCCCTCCTCGGACTGGTAAAACTGTGGGGCATCTGACACGCTGTGGGGCAAATCTGCGAATGCTCCTGGAGAGCTCCGGATTCAGGTAAGTAACAGGTAATTTACTTTCACATGCTTGCCTTGCATATAGAATGCCTTACCCACCACTATCTTCTTCATCGCATCAATCTCCTGGAGGGCCTTCTGGGCTTCAGCCTTGGCATTTTTTGCGCTTTTGAGGGCCGCGGCAAGCACGGACTCTCGCGTCTTCGAGTCACGCTCCAACGCCTCATGCTTCGACACGAGAGCTTGGAGCTCTTGCTTCACCTCGCCCACCCGTGCCTCCTGCCTTTCCCGCTCGGTGCGCTACTTGGCCGCTTTGTCTTCAGCCTCGTATAGCGCTTGCTTCGGGGTCGCCACCTCGGTCATGGCCCCTAGCAAATATACGATGATCCTGTCATTTTGCAATCGTGTCTTCTTTTATGTATACATATCTATAGACAGGGTATTACTTACCCTTGTTCTCCTCGAGCTGCCTCTTGGCAAGGCCGAGCTCTTTCTTGGACCCCTCGAGGTCCTGCTTCAATGCGGCAACCTCCGCAGTCTGTGCGGCAGCGGCCAGCAGTGAAACCTGCATACGCATATAGACATACTTATATTAGACTCCTGCCATATTGTTTGATCCTCTGTTCGGCTTTTCTTTGTGAACACCGAATAGAGCATCAGGGGCTACTGTCTACGCGGTAATATTTTTCCTATAAGCTTACCTCAAAGCCTGTTAGAAGGTTGGCACATGCTTCAGTCAGTCCGCTCTTGGCGGACAGAACCTTCTGGACCATCGCACTCATAATAGTGCGGCGCTCTTCGTCGATGGAAGCGCTGCGAAGCACTCCCAGCAGACTGTCCGGTGCCTCTGGATGGACAGAGGTCACCGGCACATGCGTCTTGCCCCTTTTAGAAGGAGGCCGCCTACCCGAGTTCGGAGCCACTATGGGTTCCGACGTGGTGTTCGGCTGAGGGCCGAACTCGGAGCCCTCGGGAGCCTTGCTCCCTTTGCTCCCGGAGTCCAGAAGGTCGCCTTGAGGCGCCTCCGGGATTGTCTCCCCTCGACCAGGTGCCTCTTGAGACAATACCTCGGCGTTGTCCGTAGGGCAGGAGGAGGTGGCAGTCGGAAGTGGATCGCTATCCATATCCTATGAGCCCAGGGAGCCGTCCGACGATACGTCGATACGGGCTCGTGGCAGTCTGCATAGTCATAATTCGACATTAGAGGAAACAGTGCGACAAATGAATGCTATGAGTTACTCTGGCATCCGAATACTTACGACTTTGCCAGGGGCTTGGCCTTGAGCAGCCACTCATCTTCGCCTTCGGCGGCGGTGGTAGAGTAGTCCGGAAGGAGAGTCCTTCCCTTCTTGGACCCTTCGGCCCCCCCGGTTGGGGCGGCCTTCCTTTTCTTATCTCCCCCAACCGAAGGGGGAGCATCTTCTTCTTCCTCCTCGTCTTCGAGGGAGGAGTGTACCGTAGAGTTATCGGACGATGAGTCCGATAACACCTGGTGTCGGGAACTCTTTCGGATTCCCTTGGCCTTCTTGGTCTTCTCCGGCACCTTATAAGGGCCCGAGTCAGCATCTCCGTAAGGAGAGCGTCCGCAGTGTCTTCGGGCAGAGGGGCCGGACAGTTAATTTGCCCTGACGTCTCCACCTAGTCCTCTCAAAGGCATGGAGATCAGGGCCCGCACATGATTAAGCTAGGGGAAATAAAATATCCTACCGGATGTATAGAACTCATTGAATGCGCTCGGCGCTTCGCGCTTAGCCCGTGGTCCTCGGTGAGGTAGGGAGGGACCACGGCGCCCTTGAACAGAACCTTCCAGACGTCCTTGTGCGTCGTGTCAAAGAGCTCGCTCAGAGTCTGGTGTTGGGCCGGGTCAAACTCCCACAAGTTGAAATCCCGTTGTTGACACGGGAGGATCCGGCGGATGAGCATGACCTGGACTATGTTGACAAGCTTGAGCTTCTTGCTTGTCATGTTCAGGATACATTTCTGGAGTCCGTCCAGCTCCACCGATGAACCCCACGACAAGCCCTTCTCTTTCCAGGAAGTGAGCCGTGCAGGGGATCTGGATCGAAACTCGGGGGGCAGCCACCCATTTGGTGTCGCGCGGCTCGGTGATGTAGAACCACACCGATTGCCACCCCTTTATGGTCTCCACGAAGGAGCCTTCAAGCCATATAACGTTGGGCATCTTGCCCACCATGGCTCCGCCGCATTCTGCTTGTTGGCCGCCCACAACCTTGGGCTTGATATTGAAGGTCTTTAGCCATAGACCGAAGTGGGGGCGGATGCGGAGGAAAGCCTCGCAGACAACGATGAACGCCGGAATGTTGAGAATGAAGTTCGGGGCCAGATCATGGAAGTCCAGCCCGTAGTAGAACATGAGGCCGCGGACGAATGGATGAAGGGGAAACCCCAGTCCGCGGAGGAATCGGTGGAGGAAAACTACCCTCTCATGAGGTTCCGGGGTAGGGACGATCTACCCCGCAGCGGGCAGCCGATGCGCGATATTCGCGGCTAAGTATCCGGCTCCGTGCAGCTTTTTGATGTGTCCCTCCGTAACGGAGGAAGCCATCCACTTGCCTACCGCTCCGGACATGTTTGGAGAAGGTTGAGGAGAAAGATGTGGACTTGGGCGTTGGAGCTCGAGTGCGTGAGAATGGATGAGCAAGGAGGAAGGAGGCGCGGGTAGAAAAAGGTTAAACCTTATCCCTTTATAAGGGCGGATGAAGCTATGCGCCCCCACTAGCCTGGTAAAACTCGCTTATCCCCCAAGCGTCGTGATTGATGGCGCGGTTGGGTTACCCACGCCCGTATTGATGAGAATCCCGCAATAAGGGGGACACGATCTCTGCTTCGACAAGACGTGTCAAGAAACCGCCTCGCATTATGTGCGGGGCTGGTTAAAGAAAAACGATTCGAATAATCGCTGAGCCATGGCATGATGTCATGTTGCCAAAACGTGTCAGCAGATTAGATTTGTGGAAATATTATTCTCTCTACGGTGGTATGTGGAACTTATTTTGCAGGGTCAGACACTATGTTTCATTCAAACTCTTCTGTGGTGTATTCGGAGGAGGAACCCGCCTTGCAATGCCGTAGACAATACTGCGCGCCGAACTCATCGTCATTGAAGCCTGGTTCAGGGGCTACTGAGGGAGTCCTGGATTAGGGGGTCTCCGGACAGCCGGACTATATCCTTTGGCCGGACTGTGGGACTATGAAGATACAAGATTGAAGACTTCGTCTCGTGTCCGGATGGGACTCTACTTGGCATGGAAGGCAAGCTAGGCAGTACGGATATGGATATCTCCTCCTTTGTAACCGACCTTGTATAACCCTAACCCTCTCCGGTGTCTATATAAACCGGAGGTTTTAGTCCGTAGGACAACATACAATCATACCATAGGCTAGCTTCTAGGGTTTAGCCTCTCCGATCTCGTGGTAGATCAACTCTTGTAATACTCATATAATCAAGAATAAATCAAGCAGGACGTAGGGTTTTACCTCCATCAAGAGGGCCCGAACCTAGGTAAAACATAGCGTCCCCTGCCTCCTATTACCATCTTCTTTAGACGCATAGTTCGGGACCCCCTACCCGAGATCCGCCGGTTTTGACACCGACACAACCCCTATGCATAGGTTCATGGGCGGAACCCGCAAGTTGATCACCAAAACATACATCAAGTGAATCACGTGATATCCCATTGTCACCACAAATACGCACGGCAAGACATACATCAAGTGTTCTCAAATCTTTAAAGACTCAATTCGATAAGATTACTTCAAGGGGAAAAATCAATCCATTACAAGAGAGTAGAGGGGGAGAAACATCATAAGATCCAACTATAATAGCATAGCTCGCGATACATCAAGATCGTATCCCTCAAGAACACGAGAGAGAGAGATCAAACACATAGCTACTGTTACATACCCTCAGCCCCGATGGAGAACTACTCCCTCCTCATCATGGAGAGCACCAGGATGATGAAGATGGCCACCGGAGAGGGATTGCCCCCTCCGGCAGGGTGCCGGAACGGGTCTAGATTGGCTTTCGGTGGCTACGGAGGCTTCTGGCGGCGGAACTCCCGATCTATTGTGCTCCTGCATGTTTTTAGGGTATATGGAGATATATAGGCGGAAGAAGTACGTCAGAGGAGCCACGAGGGGCCCACGAGGGTGGAGGGCGCGCCCCCTACCTCGTGGCTTCCTTGAAGCTTCGTTGACGTGGACTCCAAGTCTCCCGGGTTGCTTCCGTTCCAAAAATAAGTTCCGTGAAGTTTCATGTCAATTGGACTTCGTTTGATTTTCCTTTTCTGCGATACTCTAAAACAAGGAAAAAACAGATACTGGCACTGGGCTCTGGGTTAATAGGTTAGTCCCTATAAATAATATAAAAGTGCATAATAAAGCCCATAAACATCCGAAGTTGATAATATAATAGCATGGAACAATCAAAATTATAGATACGTTGGAGACGTATCATCCCACTGTGCAGCTTTCCCTATGGGAGGTCTGCGCGAGGGGGTTGGGCACCGGGGCTATGCTTAGGCTATGCCTGGCGCACGCCACCTTATCTAGTTTTCTCGCGTCCCTCCTAGGCAAAGCTAGCGAAGTAAGGTATGGAGGTCTCCGAATTGACTTAGACGTTGCTCACATTTCCTTCACGAGGGCCGTTCGTACGTCAAGGGGGACCCTTGAGCATCGCGACTCAGGGGCCTCACTAGTCACGTAGCCCCTCGCCCCTTGGTCTCGTCCTGGTGATCCAGACGCCCCAACGGCGGTCGAGGTATGCGCGGGGCTGGGCCCTGCCAACACAGAACTCTAAGGCAAACATGAAGGGAACTGTGCACTAAAAGGAAATCACGGAGTTCTAGCAAGTTATTACAAAACATAATGTTCCACAAGTTCAAACAGAAGTTCTCACGCCTCCACGAGGCACGATGAATGTTGTAGGGTCAAACTAGGAGGAAGCGCCACCTCGCCTTGGTTGCCGCCGCCGCTCGCCTTGGGAAGCCCGTCGTTGATGATCCTGCCACCATCTTCACCGCCGGCCACCGCTGATGTAGCCGCGGGGTCGGGGACGTAGCGGAATTTCCCCAGGAAGGCATCCACTTACCCCTTCACGGCCTCAGCGGCAACGATGCGGGACTCAGGAGACACCGGTTCGATCAGCGTGCCAAGGTCGAAGCCCAGGTCCCGGAGGTGGTGGTGGCTAAAGACACGCGTCGCAGCCGAGGTAAAGAGCGCGCGACACTCCTCCTCGACCCAGGAGTCCACCCCAGCGGCGATGCCCTCGAGTGCCTTGCAAGCTCGGGGAGAAGCCCAGCAAGGCCGTCTTCCGAAGTCGCCAACTGCTCTTCGTACCCTCCCTCATAGATGGAGCGTAGCGCCTCACAATACCTGAGCTCGAGGGAGATGAAGGCTTCGCGTCCCACGGCCGCCGTTTTCTTAGTGGCGGCGAGGGCCTTCTACCTGGCCTCCAGATAGGCCATCGCCTTAGAGATGAGCTGGTCATGGGATGCCTAGGCCTTGTCCACCTCCTTCTTCAGCTTGCCCAGGTGATCTCGCTCCGCGGCTTGGTCACCGGTCGCCTGGACCAGCTTGGCGTCACGATCAGCAAGTGTCGCCTCACGGGCCTTGAGGTTGGGTGTGGGCAGCCTACCCCTCACGGAGTGCCTTCATCTTGGCCTCCTCCTTGTTGCGGCGCTCCTTAGTGGATGCTGCGTCGACCAGCGCCGCGTCGCGAGCTCCTATGGCTTTGTTGGCCTCCCTCTTACTCTCTGCGGCGGCGGCCTCCGCCCGGCCCTAGGCCGTCCTAGCGGACGTGTTGGCTTGGAGCCACCCGCGATCAACCCCATGCGCTCCCTCACTAGGCACCTATCGGTGTCTTGGAGGTCGGCCTGGAGCTGATCAAGCGCGGCGTAAGCTTTCTCCAGGGCCCCGGGCCAGCACAAGGGCCTGGGGAGGAGACGGTGTCGGTGCGTGGGCTGGCATCATCACTAGGGAGGTAGCCATAGGAGGAACTTGGGACACTAGAGCCTCCGAACCCCCCGCAGGCGCGACGGGGATGGGCAGCTCCAGAGCCTACTGGCCCGAGGAAGCAGACTCCTCCTAAGGTTCCACCACCACGCCTTTGGGGGGCTGCCCCGTCGCGAGGCAGTGCGGGGCGACCTCTTTTGTCTGCGTCAGAGCCGCCCCGTCTTTGGCGAGCGGTGGCGCCTCAGGGATCCCGACATCCTCCTTCCTCGTCTTCACCAGGACGCCCACCCTAACCATCCGGAAGGGAGCACCATGGGCACGGTATCAAGAGGTGAAAAACGAAAACAAGCTAAGGCACTTACTCGTCAAGGGCGATGTACGCCCTCTTCCTGACCAGGGCTGGGGCACCTTCGATCTTCTTGGTCGCGGTCTTGGCCGCTTCTTGGGGGTTGGCAGGGCGCATGACGACCGGCTTCGATGCGGAACCTATGGTCGCTGAGGCAGAGGTGTCGCCTTGAGGAGGGGGCGCTGCCCACCCTTCTTCGGGGTCGCCTGACCCGGCCTTCATAGGGATCGGGGCGTGGCCCCGGACCTCGTGACGACCCAAGTGGTGCATGGGGATCCCACGGCCGGGGGCTCAATGGCATCGTCATAATCCGCGAGGCCGCGGAGGAGCTCACTCTGGGATGGGGCAGAGATCTCCGCCACGTCATCCTCAGTCACTGATACGTCTCTGTCGTATCTGTAATTTTCATATACTTTTGGCAACTTTTTGTACTACTTTTGGGACTAACATATTGATCCAGTGCCCAGTGCCAGTTCTTGTTTGTTGCATGTTTTTTGTTTTGCAGAAAATCCATATCAAACGGAGTCCAAACGGGATAAAAAATGACGGAGATTTTTTTGGAATATATGTGATTTTTGGGAAGAAGAATGAACGCGAGACGATGCCCGAGGGGGCCACGAGGCAGGGGGCGCGCCCTGGGCCCTCATGGCCACCCCGTAAGGCAGTTGGTGTCCTTCTTTCGCCGCAAGAAAGACAATATCCGGATAGAAATCGTGTGAAATTTCAGCCGAATCGGAGTTAAGGATCTCCAGAAATATAAGAAACGGTGAAAGGCCAGAATCTGGAACGCAGAAAAAGAGAGAGACAGATCCAATCTCGGAGGGGCTCTCGCCCCTCCCATGCCATGGGGGCCATGGACCAGAGGGGAAACCCTTCCCCCATCTAGGGAGAAGGTCAAGGAGGAAGAAGAATAAGGGGCCCCTCTACCCCTCTCTCCCGGTGGCGCCAGAACGCCGCCGGGGCCACCATCATCACCGCAATCTACACCAATACCTCCACCATCTTCACCAACAGCTCCATCACCTTCCCCCATCTATCTACAGCGGTCCACTCTCCCGCAACCCGCGGTACCCTCTACTTGAACATGGTGCTTTATGCTTCATATTATTATCCAATGATGTGTTGCCATCCTATGATGTCTGAGTAGATTTTCATTGTCCTATCGGTAATTGGTGAATTGCTATGCTTGGTTTAATTTGCTTGTGGTTATGTTGCTATCCTTTGGTGCCCATCATATGAGCGCGCGCGTGGATCACACCATAGGGTTAGTTGTATGTTGATAGGACTATGTATTGGAGGGAAAGAGTGACAGAAGCTTCAACCTAGCATAGAAATTGATGCATACGGGTTTGAAGGGCGACCAATATATCTTAATGCTATGGTTGGGTTTTACCTTAATGAACGTTAGTAGTTGTGGATGCTTGCTAATAGTTCCAATCATAAGCGCATAGAATTCCAAGTCAGGGATGACATGCTAGCAGTGGCCTCTCCCACATAAAACTTGCTATCGGTCTAGTAAAGTAGTCAATTGCTTAGGGACAATTTCACAACTCCTACCACCACTTTTCCACACTTGCTATACTAACTTTATTGCTTCTTTACCTAAAACAGCCCCTAGTTTTTATTTACGTGCTCTTTATATTCTTGCAAACCTATCCCGTTACACCTACAAAGTACTGGTAGTTTTATACTTGTTCTAGGTAAAGCGAACGTTAAACGTGCGTAGAGTTGTATCGGTGATCGATAGAACTTGAGGGAATATTTGTTCTACCTTTAGATCCTCATTGGGTTTGACTCTCTTACTTATCGAAAGAGGCTACAATTGATCCCCTATACTTGTGGGTTATGATTAACCTCCGAGTCCTCCTCACCCTCCTCGCCGATCCTGTCGCCAGAGGACACCAACACCGGGGAATTGGGGAGCTCGGGCGGCACGAGCCCCAGCTCGTTGAAGACAGGCATGGCGGCAACCAGTGCCTCCTTGTTGGCACGGCAGTATAGCGGTGCGTAGGCCTCCGGGAGGTCTCCCGGGTCGCCCTCGAGCAGGGTGTTCATGGCCTTGTCCAGCTCCTCGCCCGTCAAGCTTCCAGAGCGCAATCGGATGTCATCCACCGCGTCCTAGAACTCAAACATAGGGCGCGTGTAGGCTTGGAGTGGGGCAAGGCACTGTGTCAGGAACTCCTTGACGAGCATGCCTCCCGTCAGCACCCTGGCCTCCAAGTCCGCGGTCATCTTCCTCAAGACAGGCACGACCCAGGGGTTGGTGAACTTCTCATGACCCCACATGTCGAGCTTCTCCGGCAGCTGGGTTGGCAATTTCAACCACATGTTGAGGCCCTTGGCGTCCATGAAGACCCACTGGCACCGAAAGTTTTCCACCTTCTTCCCGGCCCTCATGAGCACGTTGTTCTTGTGGACCACGGCGAGGGATACGCAGCCGAAGCGCTAGGCGGGATCGTGCATCCGCAAGTAGAAGAAGTGTCGGAGGAGCGGGACGGAGGGCCTCGTGCCCATGAATGCCTCACAATAAATGGCAAAGATGGACATGAGGAGAATGGAGTTGGGCTGAAGATGCAGGGCCTGGATCTGGTAGTGGTCGAGGACGGTGGTAAAGAACCCGGAGAAGGGCGGGACGAGCCCCGCGAAGACACTATGGAGGAAGAAGGGGTAGAGCGTCCGCGCCAAGGTCCTCCGCTCGGCGGAGCCCACCAGGAGGATGGTCTCCTTCCACTCGTTGTCGTTGCTCGCCATCAGCGGGAGCGCAATGGCAAGGTGCTTCTCCTTAGTGATGGAGGACGTGCCGAGGGCTGGCGCAGGTGAGGAGGAGGAACTCGCGACTGGCGCGTTGGGTTTCACCTTCCCAGACGCCATTCGCGAGATCTTGGAGGAAGAGGTGCAGAGGGAAGGAGGAATGAGGTCGGATCTGGAGAAGTTCTTGGCTGGGAGAAAGGGAATCTGGAGAAGTTCTTGGCAAAGAGAAGGCAATGATGGCTCAGTAGCGGGCGCCAGTCTTTTGTTAGCCTGGGCAGTTGCCGAGGCAGCATGGGGAAGTGGAGACGCCCACGTCCCATCACATGCCACGCGTCAGCCTGGCCCGCAGGCAATTGGGGTCCGTGGCGCTTCGCCCTTGCCTTTGGCTTCACCTCAAAGCCAAGTCCAAGCGCGCCTTGGGACCGGGGGCTACTGTCAGCATTCTGGAAACTATGGTACCCAGACTTGCCTGCCTGCAGCCCATGGCGTGGCTCCATCGATGGCCTAGTATGACCCATCTACAAGAACATCAGGACAAGACCCTCGCGAGGGGTCGAGCCTCGCGAGGCGGACCATGTCAATACCTTCTGAGGGACCGGCCTCCCCAGGCTGCTCATGAGGAGCGGAGATTCCTATGCAGGTGCCTAACCTCATCAGGTTGCGGTGACGCAAGCCGTGACGATCAAGGCCAGGTGGGCGCTAGCGGACGCATAGAAGACAGTCTCCTCTTTGGTGCTAAGGAGGCAAGCGCGGGTGTGGGTTCTTGAGGAATCAGGCAAATGTTTCCATTCTGGTGCAACAAGACCAAGACCACCAGGACGTCAGGACGAATGTCATTGCCGAGCCCACCGCAGCGTCACAACTAGAAGCTTTGTAGGCGAAGACCACCTTTTGTCAGGATAAGATGTACTACTTGTACCCTTTCAAATTGGCCACTGTGGGATCCCTTCCCGCCTACATTTTAGGGGAAGAGGACCGAGGCCACTATAAAGATAGGTTAGCCACCACCACAGAGGGGAGGAGGCCAAACCTATCGACTCATCCCCTCACTAGAGCAAACCTCGCGAGGTTGTTCATCCCTTGTACTTGTTCATCCTCGGCCCCTCATGAGGCCAATCCAGCACAAAGCAGGAGTAGGGTCTTACACCACAAGGTGGCCCGAACCTGGATAAACTATCGATTCAATCTTCTTCCTTGTTCATCAAGCTAAGCCATGGGGCAACGAGTTGGTTGGTTGGATAGGTTGAGTTCTTCGCACACACCCTAGAGTTTGAACCTTTCTTGGGTCCGCGGAGCCCTGAATCCGACAGCTGGGCACTGGATCGATATGTTAGTCCAATAAATCATATAGATTGTTCCCAATAGTATGCGAAAGTTGTATAATATTGGCATGGAAAATAAACAAATATAGATACAATGGAGACAGATCACCATGACGTGCCGGTGGGCTCGGTGATGACCTCTGTCCCGGCGAGCTCGCTGTCCTGGACTTCTTGCACCAAAGTGGCAACCTTTGGGGCTACTTCGGGAACTGGTGCGTGATAACCCACAAGTATAGGGGATCGCAACAGTTTTCGAGCGTAGAGTATTCAACCCAAATTTATTGATTCGACACAAGGGGAGCCAAGGAATATTCTCAAGTATTAGCAGCTGAGTCGTCAATTCAACCACACCTGGAAACTTAATATCTGCAGCAAGGTATTTAGTAGCAAATGATAGTAGTGGTAACGATAGCAAAAGTAACGGTAGCAAAAGGAGCATTTTTGGTGTTTTGTAGTGATTGAAACAATAGCATAGGAAAAGTAAATAAGCAAAGAACAATATATGGAAAGCTCGTAGTTATTGATCGGTGATGGAGAATTATACTCGATGTGATTGATACGTCTCCAACGTATCTATAATTTTTGATTGTTCCATGCTATTATATTATCTCTTATGGATGTTTATGAGCTTTATTAAACACTTTATATTATTTTTGGGACCAACCTATTAACCCAGAGCCCAGTGCCAGTTTCCGTTTTTTCCTTGTTTTAGAGTATCGCAGAAAAGGAAAATCAAACGGAGTCCAATTCACCTGAAACTTCACGGAACTTATTTTTCGAACGGAAGCAATCCAGAAGACTTGGAGTAGATGTCAGGGAAGCTTAGAGGGAGGCATGAGGCAGGGAGGTGCGCCCAACCCCACTGGGCGCGCCCCCCACCCTAGTGGGCCCCTCATGGCTCCCCTTACCAACTTCTTTCGCCTATACATGTCCATATACCCTAAAAACTTCGGGGAACAGAATAGATCGGGAGTTCCGCCGCCAGAAGCCTCCGTAGCCAACGAAAACTAATCTAGACCCGTTCCGGCACCCTGTCGGAGGAGGGAATCCCTCTCCGGTGGCCATCTTCATCATCCTGGTGCTCTCCATGACGAGGAGGGAGTAGTTCTCCATCGGGGCTGAGGGTATGTACCAATAGCTATGTGTTTGATCTCTCTCTCTCTCTCTCATGCTCTTGAGGTGGAACGATCTTGATGTATCGCGAGCTTTGCTATTTTATTTGGATCTTATGATGTTTCTCCCCCTCTACTCTCTTGTAATGGATTGAGTTTTCCCTTTGAAGTTGTCTTATCGGATTGAGTCTTTAACGATTTGAGAACACTTGATGTATGTCTTGCATGTGCGTATCTGTAGTGACAATGGGATATCACGTGATCCACTTGATGTATGTTTTGGTGATCAACTTGCGAGTTCCGTGACCACGTGAACTTATGCATAGGGGTTGGCACACGTTTTCGTCTTGACTCTCCGGTAGAAACTTTGGGGCACTCTTTGAAGTTCTTTGTGTTGGATGAATAGATGAATCTGAGATTGTGTGATGCATATCGTATAATCATACCCACGGATACTTAAGGTGACATTGGAGTATCTAGGTAACATTAGGGTTTTGGTTGATTTGTACCTTAAGGTGTTATTCTAGAACGAACTCTATGATAGATTGAACGGAAAGAATAGCTTCATGTTATTTTACTACGGACTCTTGAATAGATCGATCAGAAAGGATAACTTTGAGGTGGTTTCGTACCCTACCATAATCTCTTTGTTTGTTCTCCGCTATTAGTGACTTTGGAGTGACTCTTTGTTGCATGTTGAGGGATAGTTATATGATCCAATTATGTTATTATTGTTGAGAGAACTTGCACTGGTGAAAGTATGAACCCTAGGCCTTGTTTCAACGCATTGCAATACCGTTTATGCTCACTTTTACCATTAGTTACCTTGCTTTTTTACATTTTCATATTACAAAAACCTATATATATCATCCATATTGCACTTGTATCACCATCTCTTTGCCGAACTAGTGCACCTATACAATTTACCATTGTATTGGGTGTGTTGGGGACACAAGAGACTCTTTGTTATTTGGTTGCAGGGTTGTTTGAGAGAGACCATCTTCATCCTATGCCTCCCACGGGTTGATAAACCTTAGGTCATCCACTTGAGGGAAATTTGCTACTGTCCTACAAACCTCTGCACTTGGAGGCCTAATAACGTCTATAAGAAGAAGGTTGTGTAGTAGACATCAACGATCGATCATGTAATAGTCATAACCTAGGGTGACACAGAACTAACTCCAATTCATCAATGTAATGTAGGCATGTATTCTGAATATAGTCATACGTGCTTATGGAAAAGAACTTGCATGACATCTTTTGTCCTACCCTCCCATGGCAGCGGGGTCCTAGCGGAAACTAAGGGATATTAAGGCCTCCTTTTAATAGAGTACCGGACCAAAGCATTAACACATAGTAAATACATGAACTCCTCAAACTACGGTCATCACCGGGAGTGGTCCCGATTATTGTCACTTCAGGGTTGCCGGATCATAACACATAGTAGGTGACTATAGACTTGCAAGATAGGATCAAGAACTCTCATATATTGATGAAAACATAATAGGTTCATATCTGAAATCATGGCACTCGGGCCCTAGTGACAAGCATTAAACATAGCAAAGTCATAGCAACATCAATCTCAGAACATAGTGGATACTAGGGATCAAACCCTAACAAAACTAACTCAATTACATGATAAATGTCATCCAACCCATCACCGTCCAACAAGCCTACGATGGAATTACTCACGCACGGCGGTGAGCATCATGAAATTGGTGATGGAGGATGGCTGATGATGAAGATGGCGACAGATTCCCCTCTCCGGAGCCCCGAACGGACTCCAGATCAGCCCTCCCGAGAGAGTTTAGGGCTTGGCGGCAGCTCCTTATCCTAAAACGTGATGAATCCTTCTCTCTGATTTTTTTCTCCCCGAAAGTGAATATATGGAGTCAAGGTTGAGGTCGTCGATAGGTGGAGGCCCCCCTGATGTGGATTATTCTTCTAGTATTTTTTATATATCCCAAAATAATTCTCCGTTGATTTTCAGGTCATTCCGAGAACTTTTATTTCTGCACAAAAATAACACCATGGCAATTCTAGTGAAAACAGCGTCAGTACGGCTTAGTTCCATTCAAATCATGCAAGTTAGAGTCCAAAACAAGGGAAAAAGTGTTTGGAAAACAAGATACGACAGAGACTTATCAGTGTGCTGTCCATGCTCCCTTAGCACAAAAGAGGAAAACCTCCTCATCCGCGCCTGTTGGCGCCCTTCTGGCCTCGCCCGTCGCCACGCGCGTCACCCACGTGAAGCGCAGGGCCGCATGATTCTGCCGAGCCGTTCTTGACTTGGTCACCTCCCAGAGGGTTTCGGGAGGCTTCCTCGAGAAGCTGCGTCACCAGGGGGCCTCACGGGGCCACTGACGATGCTTGACGGTGCACGCCTCGCAAGGAGGGGTCCTCACGAGGGCCTTGCTCATGCAGCCCAAAGGTGGGCCGTGCGAGGGGGCCCAGGCATTGCACCGCATGATGGGCCGCAGGCAGACGGTCCTGGGTACCCCTAGTCCCACGGGCCCGACAATAGCCCCTAGGCCGGCAGCGTGCACGACTCTGCCCGCGAAGGAAGGGGGAGGGGCGAAGCGACTCGGTCCGAACTGCCTGCGGGCCAAGCTCGACGCGTGGCGCGCGACGGGGCGCGGGATGCCCCCACTTCTCCCATGACTCCTCGTTAACCATCCAGGCTGACATAAAGCCTGGCAGGTGCTGCACAAGGCCATCAATTCCCTAAAGGTGAAGAGGCACGGAACGGTTTCCCTCGAGTGCTATATAAGGGCAAGGGGTCGGACCCCTTGGCCCATTTCCTTTTTCTCGCTTCTCCATTTACACCCGCCGTTGCCGCAGCCATGGCGCCCTTAAGAAGGTTCTCTGCCGCCGAGAAGGAGAAGGCATCGCTAGAAGAGGTGGAGCCGCCAAGGCCAATGAGGGGGTGGGGCCGCCCTCGCACAACCGCTGCCACACCCGAGATGGCTCCTCGGGGATGCGAGCGCCCTCTGCTCACGCCCTACGCCGGCTCCGGCTCCGTGGAAACTACTCCGCCCACAGGCGCGAGCATGGGGGATGAGGTGGCCGCGGCCGGAGTGGGTGGTGTGGCGCAACCCGACGTCAAGGCATGGAGCCACTTGGCCGACACGGCCCACGATTGCATTGTGAGCATGCACCACGATCCTCGCACCTGGCTCCGGCTCCACGACGCCTTCACGAGGGAGATGGCGGAGTGCGCTCTTCTGGGCCTGTGGCTGTAGCCGGGCGGCTGGTGCAACGGCCCTTCCTAGGTGGCGACGAACCTCACCCCCTCCAATTTCATGTTCCTGAGGCGGGGGTGGAAGTCGTTCGCCCTCGCCCGCGACTTGAAGGAGGGGCACATCCTCCTCTTCAAGTACGATGGGGCTGCCATGCTCTTCATGAAGATCTTCGGGGTTGCCGGCTGCCGCCTGAAGTGCTGCTTGGAGAGCGACGACAGCGACTCCGTCAACGACGATGACAGCAACACGTCCCCTCTGATGGAAGCGGGAGCAGCGGCGACACCCCCAGCGTCAAGAGCGAGGAAGAAGACTCCGACTAGGGCACGGATGATGCCCGAGCCGGCGCCTTGGGGATGGCGGCTTCCGTCCGGAGCCTTTCTTTTGTTTTCTTCTGCTCCCTGCATTAGAATGGCATTGGCCCCATGGGGGCGTGTAAGGAACCCTAGCGCTTGCGCCTTATGTTTTTAATGCTTTTGCGGTTTGAAATTAAGTTTGAGCTCAACACTCCTCGTTAAGCTTGATCTCTTCTTCGTGATTGGCCCAACGCTCTGCGTCGCTAGGACTCAGCCATCGCTGGTATGTCAGGTCGCGATGCCTAGGACAAGGCCAGGAGGTGAGGGGCCCGAGGTCCAGTAAGATCTCCTGAGGCGTGATGCTCAAGAGGCCCCCCTTGACGCGCAAGCGGCTCATGCGAGAGAAGAGGCTTCCGCCATGGACGAGGTTACGGAGAGAGGGAACGCTACCAAAGACCTTTGAGACGCGTGGGGTGGTTAACTTAGCTTTTGTGGGCGTGGCACGGATCAGGCACGGCTCGCGGGGGCTCACACGATGCGAGGACTCGTCCCCGCAAAGTTTGCTTCTTCGTCCGTCTTCCATCTGTGATAAGGGAATGTAAGCCCAGCGAGGGGTGCGTGAGAAACTGATGCCCTTTATGTCTTAACCAATGCCTTTGCCGTTAAATTGTGAATCTTCTCCCTACACTTCCTCGCGAGACTCATCCCTCTTTTTCTTACTTGCTAAAATGCTCTACGTCCTCAGGACCCAGCCCTCGAGCAGGCCTCAGCTGCCGCTGATATGTCAGGTCGCGATTCCTAGAACAAGGCCAGGGTGAGGGGCACGATGCTCTGGGGCACCCATTCGACGTGCAAGCGACTCGCGCAAAAGGAGGCGACACGCCTCCCCCAGGTTGCGTGAAGAAGGAGTTTTGATGATGGCGGCACGCCGCGCAAAGTGGGTGTACTTAGCCTTTTCGGCCATCAGTGGCGTAGATCAGGCCATCGTCCGCTCGAGGTCGGGCCTCCTGAGGCAATGCAAGGTGCTACCCGCACGACATCTAAACGTCTCGCTCCTGATGCCGCTGCACACAGACATGTTACAAAATATAGGGGCGACGTGTGTTTCTCTGGCCTATTCGTGACTATTCCGTGAGGAGACAAGGCACCAAGGACCTGCTGATGAGGTGACGTGCACGGGCCCGCCCCACGAGTCAGAGCTTGGTCACTTAGGTTTATCAGCACTACAGGGTCGGACCCGACACTACAAAAAAAGACACATCCGTGACATTTTGGGTCGAATGAATTTTTTTCTGTCATACTTATGACACTTCTATGACAATAATTGTGACAAAACACGGTATCATCATAGATGTGGTGGGGTCCCACTTCTATGACAAAAAATAATGACAGAAAATGGGCTTTTCATCCTGGGCGGGCCGGAGACGCAGCTGCATGACATTCTTTGGGCCGTCCATGATGGAAAAATACCATGGTAGAAGCAAGGGCGAGGAAAATATCGGGGTGTTCCCGGTTACGGTGGGTGGTCGGGGCCTAGCGATGCGCGTTTCTCTAGTACACGCACGCGCGTGGGTGCGAGGTGTTGGGCTCTAACTGAACCCGAGCAAGGCGTTGGGCTCTAACTGAACTCGAGCGATTGCACTGCAGGCTACGCGTTACTGAACCTGAGCGATCGATCGATGGCTGTTAACTGAACCCGATCGAGCGATTCCTTCGCTACTGCTGATAACTGAAGCCGATCGATGCTGCCTCTGGATGAATAGTGAGCGTTGTTGGGGGGGTTGGATGAACAGTTCCCGGTGGGGGTGGATGAACGGGACCACGTGGTGTTGCCTCTGGATGAACAGTGAGCGTTGCTGGGGGGTTTGGATGAACAGTTCCCGGTGGGGGTGGATGAACAGGACCCCAATCGATCGAGCCGGTTGGGGCTGTATGAACAGGACCCCATGGAGGGCTGGATGAACAGGACCACCCCATGGAGGGATGGATGAACAGTAGACGGTGGAGGGCTGGATGAACAGTAGCCCGTGGAGGGGTGATTGAATAGGAGCCCGTTGAGAGGGCTGGTTGAACAGTAGTTGGTGGAGTAGCATGCGGTGGAGGCTGGATGAACAGGAGCCCGTGGATGAATAGTCACAGTGGAGGGTGGAGGAGGTCGACGGTGGATGAATAGTAGCCCGTGGAGGCTGGAGGGGGTCAACGGTGGAGATGAACAGTATCCCGTGGAGTCCCGTTTTGCGGTACGCCACACCCCTCCCGATGAACATGACCCTCGTTTCGATCGTAGCTCTCCAACACAAGTCTGTTTCCTTCATTTTACGGTATGCCACACCCCTCCCGATCAACAGGACCCCCGTTTCGACCGTAGGAGGTCCGTTTCCTCCATTTTGCGGTACGCCAGACACCTCTCGATGAACAGGATCCTATTTCGAACGTGGCCGGTCAAACACAAGGTCGTTTCCTCCGTTCTGCGGTACGCCAGGCCTCGTTTCCATCGGCTGTTCCGTCCAAGCCCTCCCGATGAACACGACGAGGTATTCCGTTCTGACCCAGCAGGTTGGCTCCCCATGAACAGGACGACGACATAGTTTCTCCGTTCCCACCCAGCCATGTACACGAGCCCTGGTCATACGTATGCGGGAGTAGGCGTTTGAGACCCAGCCCGTATGTACGTACGTGGCCATATTTTCTTTCTTGCACACTGGTCGACGTACGTACGTGTACATGCTACGTGCGCGCCTCTACTACGACATGTGCGTGCCTCTACATCGACCAGTATGTACGTACACGTTCGCGACCAGAATGACAACGCTACATACGCTTCGACCCGGTTGGTCCCGACTGTCAGGCACTTCCTTGCGTGCGAAGATGTAGCTAGTGGGTCCCAGCTGTCAGGGGGGCGAATCATTTTTTTTGCCCGGACGCACTTCCTTGCGTACGAAGATGTAGCTGGTGGGTCTCAGCGGTCAGGGGGAAACGTTTTTCGCGAAATAGGGTGGCCTGTCCGGTGGGTCCCCGCTGTTAGGTGGAGGAATAATTATTTTACTTGTAATAAAGAGGCACTTCCTTGTCGCGGCCGTGGACCCAGTTGTCAGCCTCTCCAAGTACAGTCCACGTCCAATGGAAGCCGTTCCTTGACCATGTTGACCACGCTGCACCGAGAGCACCAGGGCGATGGACGACGATGAGGCCTAGGAAGGGGACGACGCGGAGCCGGGGAAGACGCGGCAGTGGAAGCCCGCGTAGAGAGGAGTACGAGGGTTCACTGGTTCGGCTGCGGTGTGAGGCTGCCTTCGCCACAGAAAAACAGGGGGTGTGGGTGAGTAGAGGGATGACCTGGCTAGCGGTGGGAGTAGTAGGGGGAGGTGAGGCCTCCGCGGCATCACAGCCGGCCACGGGAGGCGGGAGCACGTGGCACGGCCGGCGCTGGTTTGGGCGGCTGGAGCAAGAAGACCAGAGGTTGAACAAGCACTACGGCCGTTGGATGGACATCGTACGGTCACTTCAGCTAGAATCGTTCATATTGACCAAGTTGACAAAGCCCTCCGTCCCGGTCAACTTAGTAGGCCCACAAGTCAGCCTCCCACCAAGGTGGGTCCCAACTAGCAGGGGGTATTCATTTTTTTGCGTAATAAGGAGGCACTTCTGGTGGGTCCGAGCTGATAGCGGGGGGAGCGTTTTTTTTCATGAAATACGGTGACCCGTCCGGTGGGTCCCAGCAGTCAGGGGGTAAACGTTTTTTTCACAAAATACGGTGGCCTGTCCGGTGGGTCCCTGCTGTTAGGTGGAGGAATCATTATTTTCCGTGTAATAAGGAGGCACTTCCTTACTGCGGCTATGGACCCAGCTGTCAGCCTCTTCACGTACAGTACACTTCTGATGGAAGTTGTTCCTTGACCACATTGACCATGCCGCGTTCCGTTGCATGCATGTGTCCATGGGCGTGGTGCATCCCCACTGTCAGCCTCTCACGTATAGTCATCTTCCGATGACTCTCGGTTGTTGACCATGTTGTCCACACCGTGTCGAGCGCACCAAAAGTCGGTGGACGACGGCGAGGCCCCAGACTAGAACGACCCGGAGATGGGGAGGACGGGGCAGTGGATTCGCAGATGGAGAGGAGTGGGAAACTTGACTGGTTCGGGTGCGCGGCAGCACAGCCGCGGTGCCGCCCACGGGAGACAGGAGCAAGAATAGAGATTGAAGGAGCACGGCTGTTGGATTAACATCCAATGGTCTAGCTGCTAGAATCATTTGTTGATTAAGTTGACAAAGCCCTGCGTACACGTCCGCTTAGTAGGCCCACAAGTCAGCCACCAAATCCGACGGGTCCCAGCTGTCAACGGGAGGAATAATTTTTTTTGCATAACAAGGAGGCACTTTCTTCCGTGCGAAGATACAGCCGGTGGGTCCCAGCTGTCAGGTGGAGGAAACATTTTTTCCAGCTTAATAAGGAGGACTTTCCTTGTGTGCGACCATGGACCTTGTGGGTCCCAGCCATCAGGCTCTCCACGTACAGTCCTCTTCCGATGACTCTCGTTTGTTGACCACGCCGCACCGAGCGCAGCGAGGCGGTGGACGACGGCAAGGCCCCGAGCGGGAACGACTCAGAGATGGGAAGACGCGGTACTAGAGTCACAGATTGAGTGGAGGAGAAGGGTTATAATTGGTTCTGGTGCGGCGTGGGGCTGCAGTCGGTGGAGAATAATAGGAGGTGTGGAGGGGTGGAGGGATAGCCTGGCCGGCGGTGGGGTAGCGCTTCGCAGCGATGCATGCTAAGCAGAGCCGCTAGTCGCCAGAGGCCAGACCAGGCGGTCCCGACGACGCTGGAGGAAGAAGACGATAGATTGAAGGTGCATGCCGACCAAGTTGACAACGCCCTGCGTAGGTTCGACCTATTGGCCCACATGTCAGCCTGCAAAAATGTGGCATATATTTAACCCATGTTTTCTAGAATGTACAGTCCATTTTCTGGGCTGGGTGAACAAATAATTTTGCGTCAATGCGGCCCATTTACACTATCTAAGAAATCCCAGCCCATTTGCACTTCCTTCAAATACACGAATTAGTTGGGCTCATTATATATATAATGTTATGTTAGAAGGAGCAATTAATATAAAAACTAAACCGGAGAGGCACATTTTTTATATACATAATTAACAAATTAGCGAGTTATTGCTCAAAATAAAAATGAGCGCGTTATTATTACATTGGTCCTTAAAATCTTCGCAAGCTTTTTTACGCAATCACCAGGATTTTCCTTACCAACTTCTGTTAAACATTTACTTTTATAAGTTAATAACACATGGGATGTTTTTATAATGTATATATAAGTCTCTATAAAATATACGATAATAGTAATAATATAAATATATATAATGTGGTTTAAAAAATACATTGGGCTGTCGATCTTTAAGAAAAAGCCCATAGGTCGGTATGGACCTCAAAAAATAAGTTGTAACCACTGTCACCGTATGTCGTGGGCTACGCATGTTAAAATACAAAACCTAGGCCTAGCTGATACTTGTTCGCCCTTTAGAAAAAAATGATACCAGATCCCCGAGCGAACTGGATTACAGAGGGGGCCGACGGCACGACTGAAGAAGCACATCAGGAGCAATTTTTTCTTCTTCAGTGGATGGCTCTCGATGGCGTTTTTTTACTTGCCTCTGCACCATACAACTTGTATTTTTAGCCTCCCAGTCCGTGGTGGACCAGCAGCCCATTTGCTGGGAGGGCCAACCTACAGAAACCAGCACTCGATTTTTCATCAAGCCCCAAAAACAACGCATTACTATTTTGTTTTGGGGCCAAAAACATTACGGCGGGGGTTGAGCGGGGGAGGGGGCAAGACAGAGCAAAAAGATTAAAAAGAGCTGATGCGTCGTTGCTACCCTAACAAAGGAGGTGCAATTCTTCTTGGGAAGAAGGTGTGTCGTTGACACCCACACGTCACATACCCCACAGTAGGCATACTAACAAGTTCACACCCAAGCACAACAGAAAAGGTAAACATTCGTACCAAACTCAGGTTCACAGGACACGTTCATATTCATAGCCAACATTCACTATCAACAACTCAAAAGATTCATATATACACAAGTTAAGCATGTCTATGGATCCAAATGATTGATAGATCACACAACAATATTCATAGATAATTCACAAAAAGATTCAGATATACACATGTTCAGTATGTTTATGCATCCAAATGATTGAGATCACAGCCAATATGATCCATGGACGAACTTTAATTACCTAGGGTACAGACTGGTAAATGGTGTTCAGTCGGAGGTACTTCTTGCTAAAATTAATGCTTGTACGAGTAAACTTTCGAGTACATAAGAGGCAGCACAGACAATCTGGACTTTGCTTGTAGGTTTATCCTCAAATAGTGGCCTCGTGCTGAGGGAGGTTTGAGAAACTTGCCACTACTTTCATCCAACTTGTTTACTAGCTCATCTTGGTCCTATAGCTCGCCAAAATTCTAGATTGCAAACTGGTAAATGGTGTTCAGTTGGAGGTACTTCTTGCTAAAATTAATGCTTGTACGAGTAAACTTTCGAGTACATAAGAGGCAGCATAGACAATCTAAACTTTGCTTGTAGGTTTATCCTCAAATAGTGGCCTCGTGCCGAGGGAGGTTTGAGCAACTTGGCCACTACTTTCATCCAACTAGTTTACTAGCTCATCTTGGTCCTGTAGCTCGCCAAAATTCTACATTGCAGACGAGAAAGGAGGCGGTTGAGAAAATGAACCACCCAAATTTTTTGTGTAGTTCAACTGAAATGGAGCATCCCTGGAGTGCAGACTGATTAAGTGCGAGATGAATATACGCATCAACTAACTTGTCTGGAATCTTTAGACTCCATGCCATACAGTTCGCTACCATATCTGCCGATAACCAAAAGGCACAAGTTGGGACCAAAGACTGGACTATGTTTTTCTAGGCTATGCGCCAAGCAATATTTTTAGCGTTCACTCTCCTAATACTTGGAGTTTGACAACTGGTTGACGCCGGTTGATACTCGAATGAATATAGGCACTTCTTGTCAACATCGATGCTTGTGTGAGTGAACTTTGGAGTACATAGCAGCAGCATAAGTATCTGTCCATCTGATCTTTTTGTGCAGTTCTACTGAAATCACCCAATGCAATGACTAGCCTAAGTTCAGGCTCCAAGTTACCCCTTTATAAAATCGGCAAACAATAGCACAATACCAAATTACCAATACATGACAAGCACAATAATCAAGATAAAGACCAGTACCAACCTGTGTGAGGTAGCATATCAATTACTTTTTCCTTTGACTGGAAGCCCAGATAAGCAAAGCGACTGACATCAAAGGAAGAAAGTAGGCCCAGATTAGCGACTGGCAGGAAAGGACGGAAGTTGTCGAGGCAATGAAGCACCCAAAGTTTTTGTGCAGTTCCACCAAAATCGAGCATCCCTGTTGGCACATATATTGAGAGAGTGAGATTACTGTAATAGTGGGACTAGTTGATGAAACATACACTAACAAATAGAAGCACCCTCATTATCTTAATGGGTAAAGTTAGCAACATAGTAGTCTTGCTTAAAGAGAGGTATTAGTTTATTTAATCAGTGCCAATTAGCTCAACACTCAAAGCATTGCCATGTATCATTGGTTGCAAAACTTTAACGTGCAAAGATAAAGGAGTTTCTCATGACAGTAGCATGATACAAATAGAGATGACAGCAAACTAATATGGATGAAGGCCTTAGGCCCGTACCAACCTGAGGAAGAAAGCTTATTCATGTAGTCCCATAAGAGATGATAAAGCACTCACTGGCATCACTCAATAGTATATATTTTTGTGCACTTCAAATGTATGGTTGAAATCACTCTTGTTTACCAGTGCTGAGATTATATCGAAAGATTATCAAGAACTTCCAGCAGAATTAAAGCACAGGCTGGGATACAGTTCATTGTATTGTCTTGTGTAGTTCCACTAAAATGTATGATTGGCACAACATGATCCCTGTTTGCACAAGTAGGAACAAGGTGAAACCTTCATTAGCTTAGTGAGAAAGGATAGAAATACATTAGCATTACTCTAACAGTAGCATCAAATTCATGATGGACAATACGCAAAACATTGCCTCATTGAACCAATGGCAATAAATTGACATGCAAAACAATAGCACTATTATGTCAAGACACTAATAATATTCCCTCCCTGCTCCACCACATGATTCACCTCCATAGAAAAACATACACACGTACATGATTCAGCATAGGGTGCTACTAAAGATTTGTTTAACTCCGACAGGAAAATTAGGCAGCAATAAATTAGTGGTACTTAAGTACTCCTAATTAATTAAGTGAGACGACAGAAGTGGAAGGGCTCCCTGGAGGATCGTCTCACATGTAAGGTAGTCGTTGCCGGAGCCCTTGAATGGCCTCGACTGAGGCCTCTGGCTTCACCAAGATTGCCTTGGCACTGTTTATTCTTCTTCTTCTTCCTCTTCGTGCTTTGTTTCTCATTCTCCTCACCAGTTGGTGAAACCAAGTACATGATTGGCCTTCTATTTAAGAATTGGTTTTGTCAGTGAGGGAGTACAAGTGTACTAGTAAAAAATAGCATTATTTTCTCATGGCAGTCACAAAATAGAGATGAACACATGCATTAAATATCATTCTTACCTAAAGGAAGGTTATGGTGCCAATATGGATGATGAGGATTGGAACACAGATCTCCCTTTGTGCAGTTCCACCGAAATGAACCAACTGTTCCATTCTGACATTCCAGTTAAACAACACAAAAGTCACTACTTTTAAGAGGACCTTTTAAGAAGAGTTTTGTGCAGTGCACCAAAAGGTCACAACAGCAACAAGGTGAAATGGATATCCCAGTTTACACAACAAGCTACAGAGGAAACAGTCAGAGTGTCAAACAATTATAGGCAAAAACATTTGGCTAAACTTGTCATGGCTTATAACAGTGGCATGGCTTCATTTTTACCAGGGGCATTAGATTAAGAACAACTAAATATTTGGTATAAGGGCATGGGACAGTGGGTGCACCAGCACCATGTACCTAATCAGGGGCATAAAGTGGTGATTCATAGTTTTTTGCCCCGAGAAGCAAACATCCAAGAAACATATCTGGGTTGGTCCCATTTTTTCACCATAGCCACCTACTCCTATGTGTGGATAGCAAATCTAGTCCTAGTCATACCATTGTGTTCAGCGTTACCCCTATATTTCCCTTTTCAACCAAGAGACCGGTTGGATGACCAGTCTGTACTACTTTCACCCCCTTTCCTTCCTGTTTGTACCAAGTCCGATGTACTATGTTTGGTTCTAGGCCTAGTATTGCCATATTTTGCCACACATTTTTGCCAACCTTGCCTAACCCAGTACAAGATTCGACTCCATGAAGTAGCTTTACCTCTAACAGTAGAAGAAAAAAATAGGTGATGTTGGACCATCCGATCGAGAGGGGATGAGAGGTTGAAAATGATGCACATGTAGCGACGTAGCGAGCTGGGGAAGTAGAGCTAAGGTGGTTTCAAAGGAAGATATACCTGAAGATTGTCAGGATGTGGATAGGTGGGCGGTGGGAGGCCGGATCCGCCCACACTAGGGCAACGACAAAGGGATCGGAGGACCTCCCGCGCCAGCGCTCGGCCAGAGATAACGATGCGGCCGGCAGTGGGTCTCCTCCCTCGCTGTCGACGGTGGCCTAAACGCTGCCCCTCCTCCCCTTCACCGGCGGAGGGGAATACGTCCGGATCTGTAACCAGCGGTGAGGATAGAAAGACAGTGTTTTTTGAAGGGAGAAAGACAGTGTTACCACACCTATCTTGTTTAGATCTGCAGAGGTTGAGAGTGTGTGAATAGAGCAACCCTAGCAAGCAAGCGCGGAGGCTCCGGCCTATATATACATAGTGGGGGGTAGTTTTCCTTTTTCACTCCATCAAAACAATCGTTTAAAATTGTGTACTACGTGCCAGGTCACCGTTTTTTTAGTTGTTGATTGTTTTTTGAGATAGCTACCCGCTTGTTCCAAGTGGTGTTACAGTGTGCCAGGTCGCACTTTGTATCGTTCAAGTCTAGTACAAGTCCCTCCATTAAATGAACAACCACCCCCGCGTAAAAATTGTGAACAAGCCCACGGCTAAAATTATCTGAAACGTGGGTTGCCCCAACATGCATTATTATTTATATTTTCTACTCCCTCCGTTCCTAAATATAAGTCTTTTTATTAGCCACACCTAAGACAAGATTTTTTTATTAGCAGTGAACCCCACATGTGATAGACACAAAAAGTGTGGCAAGATTCCCTTAGGCAAGCCAAAGTGTGTCTAACAATTTGAGCAACTCAGCTTAGGCAAGTGTGGCAAGTGTGGGAAAAATAATGTGGCAACATAAGACAAACATAGTCAAAATCCAAACAGCCCCGTAATTTTTTGTGACATGCATGAAAATTTGGTTAGTTATATTTATAGTCAAAATTTGGCAAGGTGCATCAAATCAACACATGCAAGTATCAAAAGGGAAGTCACGGCATGCATGCATGCGTTCTACTCCCACAGTTTCCAAATATAAGTCTTTTAGAGATTGCAACAAGTGACTACATACGAAGCAAAATATGTCTACATACATCCGTATGTAGTAGTCCATTTGAAATGTGTAAAAAGACTTATATCGAGTGCACTGCTTTGATGTGTCGCGTCAACTCGTACAAGACCGAGAAGTTTGATTACTACAACACCCTCTCCCTCGCGGACTGAGCTCCGGTGCCTTAACTGCACCTTCCTTTGGCTGCATGACAGGTGGGCCAACCACCTGTTGGGCCCACATGTCATAGACGCAAAGGCAGGAGCAGTAAGTCAATGAAGCTGCGTCCCTCCCTCGCGCATGAGCGTGGTGGCTGGCAGGACTAGTAGGAGCTTTCGCTACACATTTTTTTAGGCGGCAAACTTGCGGATGGAGTTGACCATCATGTCGTCCATGCGAGAGGCAAAGTCGGTGTCGGCGAGGGCTACGACGCCGGCGGTCGCCAGCACCATCTGGAAATGCTGCGCGGTGCAGGGCCACAGGTCGGCGCCTTGGATGATTTGGCACAGCCGACTGCCGCTCGTGACCATCGCCTCCATAGGTGCTTCTGGCTTCTGGTCACTTGGTCTTGGATTGGAGTGAGCAGTGTTGCGCAGAGACTAAGGAGTAGATGGATTGGAGTGGTGGGGCACCTTTATATGAGAATCCAAACTTTGTTGCATTCACATCGTGTTGGCTCTATTCTGCTTCTCCAATTAATTCCCTCTGCATGTAGAGTAATTTGAGGATGCATCATTGACAGTTCAATGTCTCGAGAACCGCTACCCTCTCCCTACTTGGCATTCAAGCACCTATGGAGGCGACTGTCGCTCGCGTCTATCGCGTGTCAGGAGACGTTCCCGTCGAAGACGAGGTGCCTATGGTGACTTCGTAAATTTCAAGATGATAGTACTAGTATACTCAATATTGTGCACCGTGACCAAGGCCGAGAGGAAAATGAGAGAACTACGTATTTATTTACGGTGTAGATTCACTCATTTTGCTCCATATGTACTCCATCTCGGTGTAGTCTAGTCACTTGTTGAAATCTCTAGAAAGGCAAATTCTCCTTTCTGGTTTACACGGCTATACTAGCAAGTACTCCCTCCGTCCGAAAATACTTGTCATCAAAATGGATAAAAAGAATGTATCTAGAACTAATATACATTTAGATACATCCCCTTTTATTCGTTTTGATGATGTATTTCCGGACGGAGGGAGTACTATAATAGTGGGCTCACATAGCAATTTTGTCTGATGCAAGAGCCTGGCTATATGTGTGCTCCAAGGTTCGCAACTGCCACGTTCGGGTTGCACTTGGCTCTTTGCCTCTTCGAGAAGACGAACAATGATGTTACTACTACTGCTTCTACAGTATCGAATCCACTGCTGCATGTCCGTCCACCGCGAGCGGGAGGGATAGCTTGTTGTAGTACTATAAGCAAAAGCCTGTCCTCATCTATGAGCCACCGCGTGCATGGGCAAGGGAGAAGGCGTGTAGTAGTAAAATCAAGCTTCTCCTCACTGTACGAGTTGACGCGACACATCATAGCATTGGCCCCACATGGTTGCCTCTAAACTTGGCTGAAAGACCCGCAGTGTACAATACTCCATTTGCTGCAACCTCTAACATTTACCCCACCACAAATTAAAATATATATTCCTGTCTAGACCAGATGAGCGTGCAAACTAGAATCACCGGGGTGACAGGTAGGGCCAGAAGATTATTTTAATCAAAAAATGCAGCATGGAGCCGACCCCAATGATTTTAAGCTTACAGGCACGGTACACGCTATCCTAGACTACTCTACACATGAAACTGCCACATGAGCGTCCGGGCTGCGCTTGGCTCTTTGCCTCTTCGGGGGTACTACTGCAGTGGAGGAGTACTACAGTATACTTCTTGCCATCTGACACCGATTGAACTGCTGCATGTCCACCGCGTACGGGATGGAGAGTGTGTAGCAAACGAAAGCTTCTCCTAGTCCTGCCAGCCACCACGCTCATGGGCGAGGGAGGGATGCAGCTTCATTGACTTACTGCTCTTGCCTTTGCATCCATGATAGGTGGGCCCAACAGGTCGGTGGCCCACCTGTCATGCAGCCAAAGGTAGGTGCGGTTAAGGCGAGAGGGCGTTGTAGTAATCAAACTTCTCAGTCTTGTACGAGTTGACGCGACACATCAAAGCACTGCACTCGATATATTTCAATAATTTGCGTTTATTGATGCATTAATTACAATGCATGCATGCATGTCGTGACTCTTCTTTTGATACTTTCATGTGTTGATTTAATGCATCTTGAAGTAGTATGAATATGTGATGGTAAAGCTTTGTAATGCCCCGGCCCTAATAAAGCGAGAGATGGTTGTGCACGAGGAGGGCGAGATCATGCAGACGGAACAGGACCCGACGATGGAGCTCTCTATGGTCTCGATGGACCTCACCTTGCTCCATTGCCCCTTGTGCCTCCGCCCCTTGAAGCCTCCAGTGTATGAGGTTCGAATACACCTCGTCCGTTCGGCTGATCGAGCAAGGTGCAGGTTTCTTGATTGATGTGTTGTTCGATTGATTTGTGCAGTGCAAGGGAGGGCACCTGGCTTGCGTGGACTGCCGCGTCGAGCGCCCCAGGAACCAGCGGCAGTGCCAGAAGTGCGAGCGCGGCGGTGGCTTCGATGTGCGGAACATAGCGGTGGACGCCGTCCTCTCCTCGGTGAGGGTGGAGTGCCCGCACGAAGGCTATGGGCTATACATCACTTACCACAAGCTCACCGATCACCAGAGCTGTGTCCGCTCGTGCCCTGCAAATGCCCCGTGCCCGTCTGCGGCTACAAAGGCCCGCCGTCGGTGCTCTCCCACCACATCAGCACCATGCATCCCATGCCTGTGCACAGGATCCAGTACGGCAAGGCGCTCCAGCTGCAAGTGCCACTATCAGAACCACGGCTCTTGCTGTTCGTGGAGGAGGACGGCCACGTTTTTCTTGGTCGGCGGCGTGCTCGACATTGGCGCACCTATCGCCATGTCGGTCGTCTGCATCAGAGCGGGGGCGTCCCCACTGCCGCACTACGTGGCCAAGCTATGGGCGAGCGGCCCGCTGAGGGAGCCCAAAGGCAGAAACGACGCCGTCAAGGTGGAAATGGAGGTGACAAGTAGCAGGGATCCCGGCGACGTCGCCGTGCAGGAGCTGACCTTCTTCATAGTTCCGCCCAAGCTGCTGGCCGGGGCTAAGCTGGTGTCCCTCCACATTCAGATTGACAAGCTCACGTCCTAAATGATTCTACAGTGCCTTCTGTTTATCTTAGTAATATGCTAATATAGGGGGTAGCTCGGTCTACTTTAGCTTAAGAGATGGTGGGTTTTGGTGGCGATGCAGCAATTACCTCGACATCAGATCAGCAGTGAAAGTAATTTCGAACAGTCGAATGGATATTTTGTGTCTGTTGGATATAAAGATCCTTTGGGTAAGAAGTAACAGCTTATATGCTTTTTTTCAAAACGGAACAACGATACTACTATAATTTTTGTTGACATGCACTAATATTTTCGAAACGGACGCCGGGCTGTAGCTAGAAGGGAGGTTGGGACGCGGCATCGGCCCATACCGCGGTGACCACCGATTGGGATGCACTGACTGTGGATTTTCTCCCTCGCCAATGTCGATCGCGTCTATGCAGAACATTGTTCCCTTCCCCAGCTGCGAGATCAGGCCGGATATGTGACCAGCGGTGTGGCCATCGTCGCTCTATGCTTTTGAAGAGAGCAACCCAAGCAAGCTGGCTTGTAGCTCAGGCTCCTGCTAGTGTATATATAGTGGTTTTCTTTTACTCTCAATATCAACCATTTTATATTGTGTACGTGTCATTAAAGAGTGAAATGATGGTTGCTTCTTCCGACTAACTTATTGTGTGATTTGACTGCTCCTTTAGTGGCCCCTACACATACTCCCCCTACATGTATGCAACAGTCGCACATACACATGGACGCAAAAACGCGCGCGACGCCCTAATGCATGCATGTCCGAGCACACGACGGAACACACACGGTCACGCTCAAGTGTTCAACCTACACGTGCATGCACACACATACTCAGCCAGGGTGAGCTAGTGACCATATAAACACCGGAAAATGTATATATTGGGTGCAGTGAGTGTATTATGAAGTCCACTGACCGTATTTTTACAAATATACAGTGACAGACCGTGTATTTATATCATTTGAAATTAAGCCATATTAACCGGAAAGGAGGCAGTATGGACTAGCATTACTTTGTTGTGTCCCGTCAACTTGCTGAATGAGGAGAAGCTTGCAGGATGGGAGAAGCTTGAGCATGGTGGCTCACAGGACATGGAAAAACTTTTGACTAATGCAAGCTCTCCCTCACTCGGGCGGTGGACGTGCAACAGTTAATTTAGTGTTAGATTGCCCGAAGCATACACTATACTAGTGCTAGTATTATTGTTCGACTTCCCGAAGAGGCGAACAACCAAGCGCAAAGTTTACTAGTACTAGTACTACTACTATAGTCTATAGAGGTATGTACTATACTAGTACTAGGAACCGGATGGAGCGTCTGCACTCTTATTATATTTTTAAAATGTGATAAAGCAATCTTCAACACATTTGGTTCTCTTCGAGGGTTCTCGCATGTGATAATGGAAGTTGATTGCATGGAACACTCACCATAATTCTCGCTTAATTCTGGCTCATATCCTGTTAAAAATAGGAGCGCTCGGTAATATTTCCTCTTTTTTTGTTATTCAGCATGTAAACAGGCCAGCAAACCTTGCAGCGCATCTTTGTGCGAACCGTGCTTGCTGCACTTTGAATGTGGCCGAGAGCTGGCTTGATGAAACACCACACTTCCTACTTATTTTTTGCGGCGTACCTCGCTTCCTAGTGACCAGTGTCTTGGTTGATCGTCCTAAGAATGCTTATATATGAATAAAGCTCTCTCATTTACCCGCAAAAAAGATTAATCCATATTAACCGGAAAAGAGGGAGTATGGACTAGCACTACTTGTTGGTGTGTCCCGTCAACTCGCAGAATGAGGAGAAGCTTGCAGGACAAGGTGAAGCTCGCTTACGCCTTTTGACTAATGCAACATACCCTCGCCCAAGCGGTGGACATGCATCAGTTCATTCGGTGTCAAATTGCCAGAGGCATACATTGTAGTACCGAACATGCGGAGTACCATCATTGTTCGACTTCACAAAGAGGCGAAGAGCCAAGCGCAAGGTTTAGTAGTACAAGTAGTACTACTACTAGAACCGCATGGTGGAGCCTCTGTACTCTTTTTTTTAATCTCTCATAAAGTACACATTTATTCCGGAGAAGGGCGGAAAACGGCAGCCCAACATGTAATGATGATATCATTCAACCATGCTCGAATATATCTTGGCCTCCGTGCGAGCCCATCTGTGTGTTCTCGCTCCTCGTCTCTCTCAAGGAACGACGGGTTGGCCATTTTGCCGTCAATTGAGATCGGATTGCTCACACTCCGGTCCCACATGTCAGTGATATGCCAATAGGAGGTGCGTTGACTGACTGGCCATACGCGTACTTGGTTTTGCACCTTCATACTACTCCTCCCTCCGTCACAGTTTACAGGGCGCGCTTCATTATGATGCATTTTTCTCAATGCATTTCCACCACCAGAGAGACTTTAGATGCGTTTGATTTAATGCTCAATTAATTAGGGCGTGGTAACCGCAATTTTCTCTCGATGTAGTACTACGGAGTGGAGTAAGTGCATGCATGTGTGTACCCGGGGTGGAAGCACTGCATGCATATGTGTACGCATTATTTCCTCTAGTAATAGATGTCGTGCTATAACTACCAATGCTATTTTTCGGGCCGAACGCTGGTCGCCTTGGTCCCAGAGATTTTCTCTTTTTCTGAAGCGCGCTCTATAAACAGTGTCGGATGGAGTAGTATGAGCGGATTCAAAGAAGAGCGTATTGATAGTTGCTTCTTTCGAGCAACTTACAGTGGGAAATGTGGGGCTTATGATTTGACTGCTCATTACTCACTATTAATGCTGCGCAACGACTGGTCTGAGTCTCCCATGTGGCTGTGCACTACCCCCTTGGTTCTTAAATATACTCCGGAGTATTTGTCTTTCTAGAGATTTCAATGAGTGACTACTCAAATATTTGTATTTTTAGAGATTCAAATGGACTATTACATGCGGATGTATATAGACATATTTTAGAGTGTAAATTCGCTCGTTTTGCTCCTTATGTAGTCACTTGTTGAAATCTCTAGAAAGACAAATATTTAGGAATGGAGGGAGTACACATACGAAGCAAAATGAGTGAATCTACACTCTAAAATATGCCCATTTGAAATTTGTAAAAAGACAAATATTGTTGATGACAGTTGCAACGACAAAAAAGAAGCATATTCCTTGTCCTAAGGGAAGATAACAACACGGTTGTGTTTGTCTAAAACGGTGTGAGGACGAGATTGCAATATGGAAAGTACGCCGAACGAGCTACGTTTTGTGCAAAGAACTATGGAAGATCCACATGCAGCGATGTGGGAAGACGGGCAGTGGAGAAAGGCCGGAGGGCATACCTGGAGGTCGTCGGGATGTAACTAGGTGAGCGGCGGCGGGCGGAATCTGCCCGTACTACGGCAGCGAGCAGGTGGCGTAGGCCCTACCACGCCGGAGCTTGGTCAGAGAGAACGGCGTGTACCGCAGATCGGGACGTGCTGCCTCAGTGCTGTCGAACGGAGAAACGATGCACATCCTCCCTTTCCGCCGGCGGACGGGATGCGGCCGGATCAGTGACCAATGGTGAGAAAGAGAGAGGCCATTGCAGCCTTGTGTGAGATACTCTGAAGAGAGACAAACCAGGCAGGGAGGCTCCATTGTATATGGTGGAGCGGACTACCTTTTTATCCATAAAAATCATTTTATATTCTGTGTATGTGCCATTGAGCGATATAACTTTATTTAAAAATAACGCGCCAACGCATCAAGTCGAACTTTGTTTCATGCACGCGTGGTACATGACCTCCGTATGTAAACAACTGCTACACGTGTTCAAATTAGCACGTGGGCTACCATTTCGTACAGAAATGAGCTCCACCATGTACCGCGCGGGTGTGGCTGGGCACGAAGCGTGAGTACGTGCACGGTGCACCTATTCTCTTCCTATATACGTACACCACCTACGTGGGGTCGTGTGAGAGATATACAAACATAGACAGATATAGTGTGTGGGTTCGTGAGAGTTTTTTTTGGGGGGTCAATAAAAAATGTAACATATGCAATGTGTGTGAAATAGAGTCCTGAATATATCATATATAGAGAGGGGGCGATCCATGAGAAGAGAGTGGAGGTATCATTGACTTGAGGTGTACATAGAATCGAAGAGAGGGATGATGTGTGTGTGTGCGCGCGCGGTCAATAAAGAGTGCCATCGAATTTGTGTGTGCCCACATCAAAGATATAGAGTGGCTGGCCTACTAGAACGAGAGAGGGGACAGGTGCAGTTTGTCTCTGTGGCATGGATACCTACCTACAGCGCTCGACTATCGGTGTGTGTGTGGGGGGACAGAGGTCTAATTAACTATAGAGGTACAATGGCTGGTATATGTGTGGAGGAGGAGAGAGGCCTACCTCATGTATTAAGGGAGATCGATCTACTTCATGTATTAAGGGAGATCGATCGGCATCCATGCATATGTATAGGAGAGGAATAAGGTTGGGAGAGAGACAGAGCTAGAGTGTTGGACGGGGTGGTAGTGGAGTTGCTTGTAACAAATGGTGGTATAGGCTTGCTAGACAACCGGAGGGCACGTCTGCAATATCAATAAGAGAGGGGATGGTTGCCTATCTGTGCACATGCGTGTGAAAGACGGGTCAGGAGGCATGCACGAATGATGAGGGGGGGCGATATGGCTGTGGTAAGCAGACATAACTACATAGGAAGATCAATCGTCCTTTGTCTGAGAAAGGAGAGACATAACTTGTGAGGTACGTCGATCGATGGGGGGTAGTTAAATTCGACCTAGGTATATGTTGGGAGATTGATTGGTATACATGCATGCGTGTGTTAGAAGCAAATGAGGCACGGGGAGAAGGATAGAGAGAGAGGGATGCATATAGGAGGCGGAGCAAGAGTCATACTATATCGAGGGGGAAGGAGTGTGCGAGTACGAGATCGATGAAAAGAGTGGTGGGAGTGATGCATGGGCGGTGATAAGAGAAGAGGGGAAGCTTGTGTTTGTGCTAGGCACACCTGGCTAGAGAGGCATATCGATCGATGTGTGCCGTAAAGAAGGAGCTGGGGGGGGCTACACACACCGTGGGTGAACGACCTAACGTGAAAAGATGAATTTGCGTGATGGAGCTAGAGAATGCTGAGGGAGGGTGAGAGGGATGCGGGCGTGTGCATGCATGAGATAAAGTTAGCGCTAGCTAGCTACAAAGATAAGAGGATTGTGTGGGTGTAAAAGACGAATAGAGATCATACTTCATTATAAAAAGCAAATTCGGATATTTGAAGAATTTATCATAGTGTTTTAAACCGACGCATGTGTGAATATATATAACGGTGATACACATGGTGTGGTTATGAACATGTTATACTACATATAATATATTTTATCTCTACTCTTATAAAAACGGAGTTGTTGATGATGGTGTGCCTGCCATCCTACAATATAGGCCGTCTGATTTATATCTAACGGATAGGAAGGAAACTATGGAAATTTTGAAAAAAGATACCCACACCCCTCTCCATATTTGCAAATTAGGCCTGCCCTTGATCATGTTGATGTTCCGTGGAACACATGGGCATCTTGCTAGTACTACGTATAATATATAGAACATTGATCATAATTTGGGCTAATGTGTGGCTTTTGCATCTCAGGTCTAAATACTTGTCATAATGTAGGGGGCGGGGCACTATACTATGTGTGATAAACACGGTGTACACGTATGGAACATGGTTTAGATTATGAATATATAGTTAGTACATCAAATGTACTATTATTTGGAATTCAACATCAAGTGTATTCAAAAAATAGAATTCGAGTTCATGTAGTACACATAGTTCATATCTATCTCTATAGTAATCATGTGGTGTGTTATTAAGGTAATACACGAATGATGGTTGAAGTTGGCAACAATCATGATTGTAGATTCTTATTGAAATAGAGAAACGAATATAAATTCAGTTCGAATTGCAGCGGTAGTATAGACATTTGGAATGCACTAAAATGTTGGTATGAGTAGGTTACATGCATTCTCCAGCAAGCGAAAAAATTTAATTGGACATAACATGGATTCATACTCCCTCCTTCCATCTATATAGGGCGTAATGCATTTTTTAAGACCGCCTTTGACTATTGACAAGATTAATAGTACATGACAAGCACAATGTGAAAATTATATCATTGAAAGAACCTTTCACACACGAATTTAACGGTGTGCTTTGTGTAAGTTGCATGTCATATATTATTGCTCTAATATTTGGTCAAAGTTGGCATCAAAAATGCATTAGGCCCTATATAGATGGAAGGAGGGAGTAGCTTTGAATAGCATTTTTATAGTAAAACGGGGCAAGACTCTCTCTTTGTGTGGTGTGAATATTTTTATTTTTTTCGTTTTCTTTTGGTTAAGGGAAGTGCGAATTGATTTGGTATGTACAAGTACAATATTACACGTTAGGCTTGTCCCTAAAACTCAACCCGCGCCTTGCTATATCCCGAAAATTCAGATATTGTGCTCCCAAAACTGGCGCCTTCACAACCCGGGCCTTGCTATCCCGAAATTACAACGCGCGCGAAAACTCCCTCCAGCTGCCAAATCCCAACACGCGAAATCCCCCTTCTAACCTGAGCCAAAAGGGCCGCTAGTTCAAATCGGTGGGGGGTACTTTTGTAACACACCCTACATTTTGGACAAGCGCGTCCCTAAGTCATGGTTCAGTGGTTCACCCCTCCCATCGTCTCCTTTTTGCCATTCGAAATCCGAGGCCGCCATAACCTCTCCGCTCCAGCCGCGAAACCCCACCCTCCTCCGTCCACCACCTCACCGCTACCCAGCCGGAGCCTCTTCCCCGACGATGTCGTCCACCGCAACAGCTCGACGTCCCTCATCCACCTCCCCGGATGAGGATCCATCGTCCATCTCGTCGCCCCACCGGTTCAGCCGCCCCGTCCACCACCTCCAAGGAGCTGCTCCGACGATCACCTCGCCTATCGTGGCTGCTCCATCCCCACAGCGCTGCCTTAACCTGCTCCACCTGAACTGCATCATCATCACCGACTCCTCAGACGAAGCCGAGGCCTACTCGGCGCCACCAAAGAGGTTTTACACTCATCGCATCGCACCTTCTCCTTAGCTCGACCTCCTGGCGCCGACGGTGCTCCATCTTGCACCCCCATGGAGCGGCTACCTTGAAGCCAAAGCCGCGGGCGACATCTCCACGGCGGCTCTCCCCCAGTGCGAGGCCCCTTCGGCGGCGGCATCCATACTTGTAGGATCTGCTGCTACTGCTCCAGCTCTTACTAGCTCGCTCGCGCTGCTGCTGCTGCTGCTGCTCTGGCTCTCGCTCGATTGCTCGCTCGCCCAGCTGCTGCTGCTCCGGCTCTCACTAATTGAGCTAAAGCTATTTCAAGATTGAAAGTGCAACTATCCCTAGGTGGTTTTGGTAATTCCTAACAACATATAGCTCATTGAGCTAATGCTATTTTAAGATTAATATCTCAGGAAAGCTCAATGATTGGCATGGCATGGATGAGAAAAGTGGACCCCTCAAAATGCTAAGGACAAAGGATTGGCTCAAGCTCAAAGCTCAAGACTCTACATTTTCTATTTTAGTGATCCAAGATCACATTGAGTCTATAGGAAAAGCCAATACTATCAAGGAGGGATGAGGTGTTGCTTAATGAGGCTCTTGCTCAAAATGCTTAGTAATATGCTCCAAAACCCTCAACTACTTTCTCACATCCACATATGGCCTAAACCAAAAGTCAAACTCGGGCCCACCGATTCTTTCTATCCGGCACCACCGAGTTTCAAATGTCATAGCCACTCCCACAAACCCTAGGCAAATCGGTCTCACCGATAGGGATCTCGGTCTCACCGAGATGGGATTGTAATCTCTCTGTTTCCCTTAGTAACATTTCGGTCTTACTGAGATGAGCGATCGGTCCCACCAATATTGCAATGTAAACTCTCTATTTTCCCTTCGTAACGTTTCGGTCTCACCGAAATGAGCGATCGGTCCCACCGAGTTTACCTGGCCAACTCTCTGGTTAGCTTATTACCAAAAAAAGGTCTCACCGAGTTTGTGTAATCGGTCTCACCGAGATTACGTTATGCCCTAACCCTAACCCTAACCATATCGGTCCTATCGAGTTGCATGTCAGTCCCATCGAAAACCCTAACGGTCACTAGCTTTGTTGAATCGGTCCGATCGAGTTTAATAATTCGGTCCCACCGAGATTGGCAAGTTGTGTAACGGTTAGATTTTGTGTGGAGGCTATGTATACCCCTCCACCACCTCTTCATTCGTGGAGAAAGCCATCAGAACAAACCTACACTTCCAACTTACTTTTTCTGAGAGAGAACTACCTACACTTGTGTTGAGGCCAAGATATTCCATTCTTACCATATGAATCTTGATCTCTAGCCTTCCCAAGTTGCTTTCCACTCAAATCTTCTTTCCACCAAATCCATATCCTGTGAGAGAGAGAGTTGAGTGTTGGGGAGACTATCATTTGAAGCACAAGAGCAATGATTTCATCATCAACACACCATTTGTTACTTCTTGGAGAGTGGTGTCTCCTAGATTGGCTAGGTTTCACTTGGGAGCCTCTGACAAGATTGTGGAGTTGAACTAAGGAGTTTGTAAGGGCAAGGAGATCGCCTACTTCGTGAAGATCTACCGCTAATGAGGCAAGTCCTTCGTGGGCGACAGCCATGGTGGGATAGACAAGGTTGCTTCTTCGTGGACCCTTCGTGGGTGGAGCCCTCCGTGGACTCGCGCAACCGTTACCCTTCGTGGGTTGAAGTCTCCATCAACGTGGATGTACGATAGCACCACCTATCGGAACCACGACAAAAACATCTGTGTCTCCTATTGCATTTGAATCCTCCAAACCCTTCCCTTTACATTCTTGCAAGTTGCATGCTTTACTTTCCTCTGCTCATATACTCTTTGCATGCTTTCTTGAATTGTGTTAAGATTGCTTGACTTGTCCAAAGTTGCTAAAATCTGCCAAGAACTAAAATTGGGAAAAGGATAAGTTTTTATTTGGTCAAGTAGTCTAATCACCCCCCCTCTAGATATACTTTTGATCCGACAAGTGGTATCAGAGCTTTGGTCTCCATTTGCTTTGATTTTCATAGCTTCTGGAAGTCATAGCCTTGGTTTCACAACCTAGGAGAGTATGGCGTCTAGCGAGGGAAATTACCATCGTAGAGGTCCTTACTTTGATGGTACTAATTTTGCTAGTTGGAAGCATGAGATGAAATTCATATTCTTGGACATAACCCTGCCGTATGGGCTATTGTGTGTATTGGCTTGCAAGGTGAATTCTTTGATGGGAGAGAACCGAATCGTGAAGCTACCGCGGAAGAGTTGAAGATGTTGCAATACAATGCTCAAGCTTGTGATATCCTCTTCAACAGATTGTGCCCCGAAGAATTCAACAAAATCAGCCGTCTTGAGAATGCAAAGGAAATTTGGGATACTTTGATTGATATGCACGAAGGTACCGACTACGTCAAGGAATCCAAGTTGGATGTGCTTCAAAGTCAGCATGACAAGTTCAAAATCAAGGATGGTGAAGGTGTCGTTGAAATGTACTCTAGGCTTGCTCTTATCACAAACGAGATCACCGGCTTAGGAAGTGAAGAGATGACCGACAAGTTCATCATCAAGAAGATCCTAAGAGCCTTGGACGGAAAATATGATACCGTATGCACATTGATTCAAATGATGCGCAATTACAAAGATCTCAAGCCAACAGAAGTCATTGGAAGAATTGTTGCTCATCAGATGTCACTCAAGGATAAGGAGGAGCTCCATAACAAGTCAAGTGGTGCTTACAAAGCCTCGTGTGAAGCTCCCACATCATCAAGTGAGAAACAAACCTTCAATGAAGAATTAAGCCTAATGGTGAAGAACTTCAACAAGTTCTACAAGAGTAGAAGCAAAGAGAGAAGTTCCAAGTCAAGGTCCTACAATGACAAAAGATCTAGTCGAGAGCGAAATTGCTACAATTGTGGAAGACCCAGACACTATTCCAATGAGTGTACGGCACCCTACAAAAGAAAAGAAGATTCTCCAAAAAGAAGAAGTAGAAGAGAAGAATCACCATCAAGAGAGAGAAGGAGTAGAGATGATCGTTATGAACGAAGAACATCCCGGAGAAGCAAGGATTCGGAAAGGAAGGACAAGTCATCAAGGAGCTACACAAAACAAAGACATCAAGCTCATGTTGGTGAATAGGTATCCGGCTCTGACTCCGACAATGACTCCGAGAGAAGCTATCACTTCGACTCCGAATATACTCAAGATGAAGGTGTTGCCGGTCTAGCACTTGTGTCAACCAACTCCTATGACATATTTGATTCACCAAATGAAGGACTTGGAAGATGCTTCATGGCTAAAGGCCCAAAGGTATCACACCCCGAGTATGTTGATTTCAATAATGATGAAGATGACTTGTTAGGTGATGATGATTTACTTGTTGACAACTCTAGTGATGAATACTATGATGAAACGTCAATTAATCATGCTAATCAAGATAAAACGAATGACAATGATAAGGAGAAGATTGAGTTTCTAAATAAAGAACTAAACACTCTTAAGTTAGCTCATGAAACTACCTTAGGAGATCATCGAGAACTTTTAAGGACTCATGAGAAATTACATTTTGAAAAGCTCAACCTTGAGCAAGAGCATGAGTTCTTAAAGGCAATCAATGATGATCTCCGCAAGAAAAGTTCTTATTACATTGCCAAGCGTTTACTCTTATTCACTTACATGCCTGAAGTCAAGTCTAGTAACAAGAACAAGAAATATTCTTCCTCTAGTAGTAACAATAATCATGCAAAATCTAATGTTGTTGCTTCTAGTAGTTCTCTTGATTCCACTAATGATTCTCTTAGCCAAGTTATACTTGAGCAAGAAAATAGCTTATTGAAGGGAATTATAGAGAAATGTGTTTACAAGAGCCTTGCCAGGAGTAAGCAATTCGAGGAAATTGTACGCAAGCAAGGAAGGCACCGGAAGAACCAAGGTGTTGGTTTTGAACGAAAGTTCAATGCCAATGGAGTTGAGTGGGAAGAAGATCAATACCCCAAGATGAAGTTTGTTCCTCAACAAGAGAAGTATGACCCTACTTCCTGCAAAGGGACACAAGCTCAAGATGATCTTCCACCACGAGACCACAAGCAAAAAGGCAAGGATAAGCTTCAAGAGGAAATTGATGCATTTGAAAAAGCACCCAAGGCCTTGGTCAAGTGGGTTCCCAAGACTACATCAAGTTCTACTTCATCAAGTATGACTACAACTCCAAGGATTCCCATCAAGATGATGTGGATCCCGAAGAAGAAGAACTAGAGAGTTCTTGAGGGTGACTCCGCCAACATACTTCGCTCTTATCATTTTGGCAAGAACAAGTGCAATCAACTTCCACATCTTGCACTAGTTCAAGGAGTCACAAACCCTCTTGTTGGTAAGACAAGGGACAAGGTAACCTAATGCTTTCATAGACATCATCTTGTGTGTGCATCACTCTATGTCTATGGATATCCTTGTTTGTTCCTTGTGGGACTAACCCATGTAGGTATTGAAAGTGCAACTCACTCCAAATGATTGCTCCAAATGATCTACATCAACATTGAGCATCCACATCTTCAACACCTACATGAAGTCATCATCGACAAAACCCAAGGTTAGTTTATCCCTCTTAGGGGGGATCTCACATCTAGGGGGAGCTTTACTCTAAAATTGAGCTAAAGCAACTCTAATGGTGTGAACACAACAATGCTTTATGTAAAAATGGTAACCCCATTTGTGCTTACACAATGAGTATGACCTATGATCAAATGTTCTCATTTGACTCCTAAGTCAATATACTCATATATAGATGACCTAGTCATCGCCAATTGCTTGATAGATGCTAGAATTGGTTGTGCATGCTTTGCCACATATTTCATTTGCCATTTTATTGTGTGAGCATGTTGGTTGCATAATTTACTCATTCGAAGATATCCACTTGTTGTTTTGATTGTTTGGTTCCTTTTTCTTTTGCCAAGTAGATGGACAAGAATGCCTAAGAACCTTCTCTAGCTATCTATGCTTTTCTCGTCTCAAATTATATTCATGCTACATCACAAAGTTTGATCTAGTCAGGTTCGAACCACTCTGTGTGAGGAGCACTCGGAGTCCCTGATTCGTCATAGACTTAAACTGCCAAAACTTCTTTGTGCGTTTTGGTCTAACCAATTCATCCATTTTGGTCATACCAAGATCACTTAGTCGATCTAGGTTTTCAATCTTGGTGCAACCGATTTGAACTTTTCGGTCACACCGAGTTTCAGTAACTGCTTGCAATTATGAATCTCGGTGCCACCGAGTTGTTCCACTCGATCACACCAACAGAGTCAGGCTATATATATCCGCGGCCCAAAATTTGGAAAAAAATTCGAACTCCTTCGCCCGCGCTCAGCCTACTCTGCCTCCCCGGGTCTCCAGATCATCCTCCTCATCGCCAGCTGCCTCCCGCCGCTGGTCTCCGCCGCCGTCAACGGGAATCATCTCCGTCGTTGCCACCGTAGCAAGTCCATCGCCGCACTAGGGTATTGACTTGATCCTTGTGCTATTCCCCCTCCTATTCTTAGCACATTGTTTTGCCATGTATCTTGCTACGTTTGAGATCATTCTATCCATCAAAATCACTCCGTAGTTTAGTCGTGGATTGAAAATTTAGGGTTAGGTTTCCTCCGAAACCATCTCAGACCGACCGAGTTATTGAAATCGGTTCCACCGATTTGGCTAAGGCCATTACACATGTGATTCTCGGTCTGACCGAGAATTGCAAATCGGTGTGACCGAGTTCAATACTTTGTGAAACCCTAGCAGTCTCGGTGCCACCGAACTGTGACTCAGTCTGACCGAGTTCACTAGTTTAGGTTCCAAAAGCTGTTTTGGTATCACCGAGTATGCAAATCGGTAGATCCGAAATGCTTTCTATGGAAAACTAAAACTAAGTTTTTCACTCATTCTTTTGCAAAAACCTCTGTACTTTGTGATGCTTATCAAATCTACCTCATCTATAATCTATTCACAGGGCCTGCTGTCAGTGTTTGCATCATGTCAGATTAGAGTGACAGTCAGAACAAGTTTGAGGAGCAAGTGAACATGAGTGAGGGCACTAGTCCCTCTAGCAGCTTTGATGAAGGAAGTAGGAGTACACCTATCAACTTGCCTAAGGCAGCCACTAGGACCAGAAAGAAGAAAACCTCAAATTCTGAGGATGAGGACTATGTGGTTGTTGAGGAAGAGGCCACCTCAAAGAGGAAAGTCCTGAAAAAGGAATATGCCACAGCTGCTGCCACTAAGCCAGGAATGAAGCAAAAGGTTCCTGCCAAGAGAGTTCCCATATCAAAAGCCAGAACATCCACTCAAGAGACTTTGGGATCTGCACCCAAAGAACAGCTTGTGGCAAAAAAGAAAAGGAAGGAAAGGGTCAAGAAGACCACTGCTAGAGTTCTTGGGAGATCTTCAATAATGAAAGACTCTGAATAAGAGGAAGAGGAAGAGGATGCAGCACCAGCATCCAAAGCTCAAAAGCTTATGGGAGATGCTATAAGGGCAGGGGCTGCTCCATTAAGCCTAAGACTGCTCCTAAGACTGCTGCTCCAGCTCCAAAGCCAAAACCCAAGAGGAGCACCAGGAACATCCCTGCTGAGGAGAAGAACAAGGCCCAGTGCCTCAAACTGCTGAAGAAGATGATGATTCTGTTGTGTTGAGGAAGTTGAAGCCCAAAATTCCAGATCACAATGATGCTCACCCAGTTGCAGAGAACATGAAAATCAGGAAGGATTCAGGTTTAAGGCTATGGAGAGAGTCTGATCCATATGCCACCAGGAGAAGGACTGCTATGGACTACATGTTCCATACAAAGGAACATCAGGACTTCTATGAGACTATCTTACTTGACAAGAAGCCCATAGTGTGTGACATGAGATGGGTTGATTGGAAATTCATTGAGGAAAATGAAGATCACTTCCCTGGTGTATATGACAGCTTCAAGGCGTGTGGAGTTGATAAGTTTGTGGCTCAGAAGCTCACAAAATGAAATGATGAGCTCATTATGCAGTTCTACTCCACATCTCATTTCTACCCAGATGGAAGAATTGTCTGGATGTCTGAAGGTACTAGGTACCAGTCAACGGTTGAAGAATGGGCAAAATTGATCAATGCTCCTGAGGAGAGTGAAGATGACTTGGATGTCTATGCCAAGAAGAAGAAGGATCACAACACCATGGCACATATGTACAAAGAGATCCCAGATGCTGCTCTTGAGACACACAAGTTTGGATCAGTACATTATCTTCTATCAGGCTTGCCAACAATCAACTGGATCCTCAGGCACACTCTCTTGCCAAAGTCAGGTGATTACAAGATGATCAGAGGCCATGCAATTAACTTGCTTCATATATTTGATGTGCCTCAAAAGTTTAAGGTCATGAGCCTAATTGTGGAAACCATTAAGAGAACAGTTGTAGATCAGAAGAGGAGTTGTGGGTATGCCCCACAGATCCAGGAGCTAATCAACTCCAAGATAGGCACTGGCACATATCTCCTGGACAAGGAACACATGCCCATCTACCCAGACTTTGAGGACAACACTGTGGTGATGGATGAAAATGAACCATCTTCTGTGCACGCACAAGCCAAGAGGGAGAGGGCAAGGGCTGAAAAGGCTGCAAAGATGGCAACCACTGAAGAGGCATCTCGGTATCTTCTGAAGAGCAAGCAAGATCAGCTTGGCTACTTGATTGCCTCCACTCTAAGGATTGAGAACGGATTGGCTACCTTGACTCAAAACTAGGAGAGCTTGAAGAGGATCATGGAGTAGAAGTTCTATGACTTAGATGTGAAGGTCACTGAGATCCAGTCAGTTGTTGAGCAACTTCAGGATGAAGTGCAGGAGAAGAAGGGCAAGTCTACCACTGATGCTTTTGCTAGAGTGCCCAGAGGATAGAGATCTGCTGCAGTGCCTGTCACAGACACCAGAGCAACTTCATCTGCACCAGTTACAGCTTCAGTGCCACCAGCTCCAGCACCCACTCCACCAGCTCCATCTACATCAACAGATGCCTTCGTCCTTGGCGTTTATCTACACCACCACCTGAAGACCAAGCGTGAGAGTCGATCTAGCACTATGCATTTTTATGAACTTTTTGGTAACTTGTTGCCAAAGGAGGAGAGAATGTATAGATCATAGGCTTCGAGAGAGAGTGTTGCTTTTTATTCTCTCTTATTGTTTGGTGGTTAAACTTTGTTTATTTGCTTGTTTGTGATACTTTATACTTGTGTGTGATACTTGGATGATCATGTGTTTGGTCATATGCTACCTTAATGCTTGTTGGATGACATTATCTTTTTATATCCCCATATATGATCATTCACTTTGCTTGGTGATGAGTGCATGTATTTCATTATTATCATTTTGAGCGCTCCACCAAGATGTATGTGATGTGGAAGAGTAACCCATGTTCCTAACTCATTGTGCATTTGCAGTCCAAAGCAAATCTTAAACTATGCACAAATTTAGGGGGAGCTCTTGCTTTTAACATACTTCTCAAAGTGACAATGTTTTTCACTCTTATTATCATTTGTCGAAGCTTTGATCTATATGTTGTCATCAAATACCAAAAAGGGGGAGACTGAAAGTGCAACTATCCCTAGGTGGTTTTGGTAATTCCTAACAACATATAGCTCATTGAGCTAATGCTATTTCAAGATTAATATCTCAGGAAATCTCAATGATTGGCATGTCATGGATGAGAAAAGTGGACCCCTCAAAATGCTAAGGACAAAGGATTGACTCAAGCTCAAAGCTCAAGACTCTACATTTTCTATTTTAGTGATCCAAGATCACATTGAGTCTATAGGAAAAGTCAATACTATCAAGGAGGGATGAGGTGTTGCTTAATGAGGCTCTTGCTCAAAATGCTTAGTAATATGCTCCAAAACCCTTAACTACTTTTTGACATCCACATATGACCTAAACCAAAAGTCAAACTTGGCCCCACCGATTCTTTCTATCCGGCGCCACCGAGTTTCAAATGTCATGGCCACTACCACAAACCCTAGGCAAATCGGTCTCACCGATAGGGATCTCGGTCTCACCGAGATGGGATTGTAATCTCTCTGTTTCCCTTTGTAACATTTCGGTCTTACTGAGATGAGCGATTGGTCCCACCAAGATTGCAATGTAAACTCTCTGTTTTCCCTTCGTAACATTTCGGTCTCACCGAAATGAGCGATCGGTCCCACCGAGTTTACCTGACCAACTCTCTGGTTAGCTTATTACCAAAATCGGTCTCACCGAGTTTGTGTAATCGGTCTCACCGAGATTACGTTATGCCTTAACCCTAACCATATCAGTCCTACCGAGTTGTATGTCGGTCCCACTGAAAACCCTAACGGTCACTAGCTTTGCTGAATCGGTCCGACCGAGTTTAACAATTCGGTCCCACCGAGATTGGCAAGTTGTGTAACGGTTAGATTTTGTGTGGAGGCTATATATACCCCTCCACCACCTCTTCATTCGTGGAGAGAGCCATCAGAACAAACCTACACTTCCAACTTACTTTTTCTAAGAGAGAACTACCTGCACTTGTGTTGAGGCCAAGATATTCCATTCTTACCATATGAATCTTGATCTCTAGCCTTCCCAAGTTGCTTTCCACTCAAATCTTCTTTCCACCAAATCCATATCCTGTGAGAGAGAGTTGAGTGTTGGGGAGACTATCATTTGAAGCACAAGAGCAAGGAGTTCATCATCAATACACCATTTGTTACTTCTTGGAGAGTGGTGTCTCCTAGATTGGCTAGGTGTCACTTGGGAGCCTCCGACAAGATTGTGGAGTTGAACCAAGGAGTTTGTAAGGGCAAGGAGATCGCCTACTTCGTGAAGATCTACCGCTAGTGAGGCAAGTCCTTCGTGGGCGACGGCCATGGTGGGATAGACAAGGTTGCTTCTTCGTGGACCC